>NC_056745.1:43723574-43995520 GCF_019279795.1 Protopterus annectens
AACCAAAATGGACGGTTGAAGACAAGCGGTTGTTCGGTCGTTAAGTCGAGGACTACTCAACTCAACTAACTTGTGAGCGGGTCCGGGAACTGAAAAACGGACGGACGGATGGACAGACAGGATGGAAGATGTGATTTAACAGTGAGTAATCTGTGGAAGATAGGATTTCAGAGTGAGAGGTGTGTGTGTGTGTGTGTGTGTGTGTGTGTGTCGGATTTCAGAGTGAGAGAGGTGTGTGTGTGTGTGATTTTTAATTATAATTTATTTCAGAGTGAGTGAGAGGTGCGTGTGTATGTGGGATTTCAGAGTGAGAGGTGTGTGTGTGTATGGGATTTATTTGTGTGTGTGACTGTGTAGGATTTAGTTCAGACTCGAGTGAGAGGTCGGTGTGTGTGTTGGCATGCCATGTGGCGAGTGCCGAGTGTGGAGAAGGAATCCACATAGGAATTCAAGATTTTATCAGACAAATTGTGCTTTGGAATGGAGGAATGGAGATGGGGAATGGAACAGAATGATTCCTCTGCACATCAAACAAACAGAGTAGTTCCAAAGCAATCTTCAAAATCAGATTCAACAAATACATGCGTGACCATAAATTCACAACCAGGGAATATCGGAACAGGCTCTTTTCTAGGAGAAAGTCATAGGCTATTATTACTATTACACGATATGGACAATTTTTTGGCAGTCCGTCAGGATACATGCTTAACATGTACATATGAATATAATGCAGTTAAAGGGCATAATATGTAGTCCAACTGACTCCTACTATCAAACAAATGTAATGCCACCAAAACAACATATATGAAATGTGCCGCTACCTAACATGGTGATAAAGGTACATGAAAATAAAACTTTATAAGCATGACAGAGTTTATGAAAAGTATAATTCTAGTAGCTGATATATATTTCTATTAGCAAAATATATACTTGTAGTGTTAAATGACATGAAGTCCCCCTTTTCTCCCTCTTTCTATTTCTTTGCCCACTTCTGCTTCTGAATGACATTGTATGTGTTCTCCTTGCTTTTTCACCGTCTGGTTTTCCTTTCTTCTTGCAACCTGTTGACACATGTGCCACTACTACTATTCTGGTTTCACATCTGAATTTCGTTGACATGAACATTCATACCCCAACTTGTAATGTTGCATACTTCTCTCTCATTTACTTTCTCACTACTCATTCATCAACCTTTCAGATCTGCTACCAATGACCCACCACACCCTTTAACTTAATATGCTGTTTATGCTACTTATTTGCAAATATTCTCACACAATTTACTTTTATTCCTCACTAACAAATATACTGGGGGAGTAACAAAAGGCTTACACAGATTTTGAAGGCTTATCTCAGAAGGTTTGTATATCTCAGTAAGCTTTTCTGATTTACAGATGTCTATACCACTATGGTTTTCCTCTCAGTGATGAGAGCAGTCTCATGGATGAATCTGCATGCTAATGCAGTAGTCTCTGGAGTTCGTAGTGGTAATTAGGCATCTTGTGTTTCTCCTAGAAATGATTGACTCTTGGAGGAAAAAGTGTATGCCATCAAAAGACAGCATTCACCCATTCACTCCTATGGGAGTACTAGTGACGTAGGTCAGTGCAGAGGGGTCATGGGTTGGGGGGATATCAGAGTCTGCATGTGTGTAGATGTGTGTTAGTGGGTCCTTAAGGGGTATAATGATCCTGAAGGAGTGTGTGTCTGTCGGGGGAGTATTTCTCAGAATTTGAGCAGGTGTAGACTATTTCTGTCTAACTGGATGTGTGGTTGTATGCATGTATGTACAGATGTCCAGGAGTGTATATACATATGCATGTGTGTGTGTGTGTGTGTGTGTGTGTGTGTGTGTGTGTGTGTGTGGCGTGTGCAAGCTTGTACATCAAGAAAGTCAGAATGGAGTGAAAATTAACATGTTCATTTCTTCATTTGGCTGACATCACGTTTAACAAATATCACTACTGTTATCAGTGTAAGTCAGTGTAAGTCAAGATTCAACACGAGCAAATGTTTCTTTTGGGCAAGTTATTCTTCTCCTGCTAATTTATGCTTTATGTTTGCATGCTTACAACCAGGATACACTAAAGAAGTAATTACTATTTTTAATAAAACCGGTTTCCAGCTCTTTGGATATGATTTTTCTATCAAAGAACAGCATTTGCATAGCATGAGGTCATAAACTGTAACAGAACCTCAAAATACCATATTACAAACAACAGGTCTCCAAACATGTCACTGTTATAGGAAATCTACGAATGCAGGGAAGACATGTAGACTCCGAGTCCGCATAGAAGGTACCCTTGCTATGAGGCAACGTAAACCACTGCACTGCCAATCTGCCAACTTGTCTGCCCCCATTTTTTCCTTCTTTATTTGACCTGGTCTTTTTCTTTTGGGTTTTAGATTTGGAGTTGATCCCCATTTTTGGCCCTTTTCCTGGAACTTTTAAAGTTTGTTTATAACCCTAATGTAGTAATGCTGCCTCTGCTTCTGTATGCCTATCTAATCATTTAATTACATTTCTTTTTTACTGGAGCCAACAGAAGAGCAAGTGCTGTGCTTTTGGCCTTGAAATGATGCCATTCTATCCCATGCACTATTACTATTCTCTTTAGTTTGTGCTTTCAAGCCGTGGAGACTACAGCCCCCTTATAAATTTAAAGCATCAAAGAAGAGGTATGACCACTGGGCAAGAATTAATGGCAATAATTTTATCCTGGATGAGAAAAGTAAGAGCAAATGAAAGGCAGGATAGTTTGGGAGGAATCCTAAAAGCTTAGGGAAGAAGTTATGGAATCAGTAAGTGAGGAAGATAAGGCTTATACAAAAGTTGGGAAAAGAATGAAAATGAGGGAAAGCAGGAATACAATGACACTGGAAGGAGGGATACTAAAATGATCAGAGGTCCTAATCAAAAGTAGAAAAGGAGCAAGTAGGAGGTATAAGAAAGGGTAAAGGGCTTCATTGTATTCAGAGGAAAAGAGGAAAAGTAGAAACAAAACACTTGCATCTAATAAAGGAGTTAAATATTAGCAATTGTCCTACTCCTTTTTGAAATAGCCAGCTGCCCGTTTGTGTAACTTGCTTATTCAGTCACTCATATCCTTGATGGTAACATAATCTGCTGGGAAGCTTTGCTTAGTAAAATTCTCAAGGTTGGTAGGCAGTGGTTAGCATAGATTTAACATTTTAGGATGGAAAAGAAGATTGGAATTGACATTTGAGGCTGTATGCATTTATTGTAAAGGCTGGAAGATTTTCTGTTACTTTTCTATGTATGGTATTTTAGTTAAAATTGCAGGTGCTGTAGTTCAGTGCCTTGAAAACGTACAACATAAGAAAGCAATTATTGGTGAGGGGAATTATTTTTCACACCTTATTTGTAAGTGTCAAATGGATACTGTGATTTTACATGTATTCGCATGTTCCTAGGGACATGTTTAATTATGCTGAATACTGGTTGTTAATGTTGTTACTAAGTATGATAATGGTCTGGTTGTTTTGCTCTTGCTGTCCCTGCCCCTATGCATATGGTTTTGCAGCATATATGCTTGCTATTGTATCCTATGGACTTCTTTAAATATTCCTTAAACTATTTACATAGCAGTGTAATCATGAATCTCTCTGGTATGTCATTCCAAAACATGGCAAAGTACAGTGATACAGTACATCCTGAAAGCACCCTATTTTACGTACTTACATAATTATGTGGGTACGTGATGTGGGTTGGTCAAAGGACCTTTTCCACCACAATTCAAGCCAAAGCCACATGCAGAAATTTCATGCAAGCTGTATTCAAATAGACTATAGAGGAATACACTTACAAGACAAATAACTGATTAGAGAACTCGTTTAGATAAAAAAACAGATAAAGTTAAAATAAGTCAGAATTTTTTACTTTAAGCAGCAAAGCAGATGAACTCACTATCTCTAAACTCTGGAAGCATTGATGCTTCTTATGGGGTATTACACAGACAAGTACTTTAAGATTAAACTAATTTCTCATAGAGTTAGGTACATTATTTCAGCAAGCAGGTGAGAGGTGTGTGTGTGGGATTTAGTTCAGAGTGAGAGGTGTGTGTGTGTCTGGAGTGTTTCTCCATGAGCCTCTGCTAAACATTAGCTTTTGTTCCAAGTCAGACTTTCCTGGTTAACAAATGTTAAAATAAAATGACAGTCATTTGAATATCAGACTTCATATTCTTTAGAAAGTGCTTGGTGACACAAAAGCAATTTTCTAAGTGTATAAGATGGATATTTGAAATGTATCCCTATCTTTGGGACTGTATTCCCCCTGTTATTGGCTTCATCCAGGTTTTCTGCTAAGGGTGAGAGCTATGGTAAGAACTGAATTCACTGAATATGTTTGGGGGCTATATTCCCCCATTACTGGCTTTGTCCTGGTGTTTTTTGCTAAGAGGTTGAGAGCTGTGGTGAGAACTGAATTCACTGAATGTTTAGGGGGCTATATTTGATGCTGAAGTCTGTGGGTTCTACTCCCACAGTAGGTAGATGCATTGCTGATACTGTACTGTGTTGTAAAGGGGGGTGGATGCTGCAGTCCTTTTAGCAAAGATACCTAGTAACTATGAACCTGTTATCAGTTTGCTATCCATTCCTATTGCGGTATTACTAGCTTATGTTTTAATGCATGCAACAAAGGCAATTTATTCTTCAAGGGCAACAGTCACTATTTGTAGATGAAACAATGACATATAAAGTTGTTTACTAGCAGCAGCCTCTTTATTAGTTACAGATTTTTTTAATGTGGATTTTACTACTTCAGAGATTGTGCATATATGGTGGTAACACAGTATTTTTCTTTCACAAAGCAGCTGATTTGGCTAGTGGTATATTGCTCTGACTGATTTGCATCCAGAGTCCCAGACAGAAGGATGAGTATGAATTCCGATGGTGGCAAGAAAAGCTTAGTGGTGCTCAGCGAGAAAGCGAGAGAGACAGAAAGAGGTTGCAGAAAGTGAACTGCTGAAAAGTACCAAAACTGAGCACATACTTTATTGCTCCACAAGCATCTTGTAGTGTGACTTTGGAACAGCGGAAGAAGGACAAGGGATAACGAACAAAGATATTCAGCAGCCAGAGGACGATCAGAAGAATGCCAGTACTCACTCGAATCCGATGATGCCCTGAATGAACAGAATGTTCCTAAACATGTGGCTCAACTACCAGAATCAAGTGCATCGACAGAATTGCTACCGCCTCTGCTGACCGAGCATATTTTGGAAGCAAGACATTAAAAGCTTTTGAAAAGAGATTTGTTGTGATGAGTGGTGCATTGCAGCCGCCTGGTCCGTTCTCAAACAGGCAGAAGGTCTTAATAAAGGCCGCAGCTTCCAGGAACATTTCTACACACGCAAAACGAAGTCTGGCTTGAGTTTCAGAAGAACATGGTTGTCCTACAGCACGGCTGGTGACAAGTGCTACTGCATTCCATGTTGGCTGTTTGCATCACCGATAAGAACTGGTGATTCATGGACTGATGGTACTTGTAACTGGAAGAATTTGTCGCGTTCCATACAGATACATGAAAATTCAGCGACCCACGCAAAAGCTTGTCAGATTTTTACTAATTGGAAGAACAATGTCACTGTCGATGTCCTGACCGACAAACAGATTATGCAAGACCGTAAGTACTGGCGCTGTGTTCTGGATCGCATAGTGAATCTGATCATTACCATGTCAAAATGCAACATCGCATTTCGAGGTCACCATGAAACTGACAGCTACACCGATGATGACAGGCCTGGATCACGAGGATGTTTCCTGGAATTCATTCACTTAATTGCCAAGTACGATCCTGTTTTGGAAAACTTGCTGAAGCAGCCAAAAGGAACCACCAAGTACTTGAGCGGGTCTATTCAAAATGAAATCATTTACATTCTGGCAAGAGAGGTAAAGCAGCAGATCATAGACGAAATGGCCGACGCACCGTTTGTATCTCTTATAATGGATACAACAGTGGATTGCTCAAAGATGGATCAGTTGAGCAAAATATTTCAGTATGTGACTGTCAAAAAGAATGACGAAGGGAGGCCGGTAAGCTTGCATATCCAGGAATCATTCTTGGGGTTCACCGATGTTGAAAGCCAGAAGGGTCAAGATTTGGCATCCGTAATTACAAAGGAAATTGAAAGTGTCACTGACCTGAAGAAGATTCGGTCAAGGATATGACGGAGCCGCCAACATGAGTGGTGCTTACAAGGGTGTCCAGTCTTTAATGAAGCAGAAAGCACCAAAGGCCCGTTATGTTCACTGCAGTGCTCATGCATTAAATTTAGTCATAAATGATGCTGTTAAGAACGTGAAGGACATTCGGAACTTTTTTGACATGCTGGAAAAGCTGTATGTATTCCTCAGTGCTATTAGCAGATGGAATCGCTTACAGAAAGATAGTAGCTGCTGCTCAATTACATTAAAGCGACTTTGTCCTACACGTTGGTCATCACGGAATCAAGCCTTGATAGCTCTTCGCAGCCGGTTTGTCGACGTGATGAAACTGTTGACTGTGTTGTCACTGACTGGCAAGGACAGTAATGAGAAAGGTGAGGCATCGTCGCTGAAGAAATATTTTGAGTGCTTTTCGTCAATGATGAACATTGTTTTACTGTCGCGCATTCTGGGACCACTAGACATTATCTCCAAGAAAATGCAGTCACAACAATCCGATGTCACATCTGTTTGCGTTCTGTTGGAATCACAACTAAAGGACCTGAGTGAACTTCGCAACAACTGGGAGACTCGGCCAAGGAGTTAGCTCAAAGTTGGGGCATGCCATCCGAGTTTGACAGTTCAGAGAGGGTTTCTCGTGTGAAGAAGTTTCACGATGAACTTTCAAATGACTGCAGACTGGAGTCAGCAGAACAGCGCTATAAGGCGAAGTGTTCAACAGAATCATCGACTACGCCATTGTCCAGATAACAACACGATTCAAGTCACTGCAAGATACTGACCAAGTCTTCACATGCTTGAAACCTATGACAATTACTGAAACGAATGATGACGAACTGCTAAAGATGTCAAAGAGTCTGATCACGGAGTACTCGGATGACATTTCAGATGAGCTGTCTGACCAACTGCTCCTGCTCAAAATGACTTTCAGTGTCCCATTGTCAGTGCTGAAATCTATCAAGGACTTGGCTGAATTCATCTTGATAACTCATTCAGAATCATCTTCCAGCTTTCCGGATATAATCACTGCTTGTTTGCTGTATCTGACACTTCCTGTGACAGTTGCCAGTGCTGAAAGAAGTTTTTCGAAGTTGAAGTTGATAAAGACATTCTTGCGTAGTACAATGTCTGAGGTTCGACTTAGTTCTTTAGCCATTCTGTCGATTGAGAGCCGACGCCTGGAAGACGTGGACACTGACAAGATCATTGATAGTTTTGCTGATAACAAAGCCCGCAAGAAGTCATTCTAGGAGTAGGATTGAACAATGGAGGTACAATTCACATTCTGGTATCTATATAATGTACTGTTTTATAATTGTGTTTTTTTTACTTTTTGCTGAAATAGCACGTCTCCAGATTTCAGTGTTTTATGCCACTGTCATAGGTCAAGCGAACGTGACTATATGTGATTTCTTTGGCTTCGGTCATCTCGATGGCTTGGGTTCCCGGGGGGGGGGGGGGTGTTGGGGCGCCTAGGAAAAGTTTGCCTCAGGGCGCTTCTAACGTAGTTACGCCACTGGTGCAACTAACCATATGCAAAACTGCTATACAACTGGTAGCATGTTACAGACCACCCTCCCAATCTCAAGAACCCCACTCAGCCTTCCTGAAGACATTGGAGGATATGAATGTATCACAAAATACCATTATACTGGGAGACTTCAACTACCCAAACATAGATTGGGTACATTATTCTAGCCCTAATACCCTAGCCCAAAGGTTCCTGGAATTCATAAATTCAAATGCACTGGAACAACTAGTCACCTCTCCCACTAGGGGAGATAATATACTAGACCTGATCATAACAAACATGGGTACAAAATGCTCCACACCGGAAGTATACCCCTCACTAGTGAGATCTGACCACAAACTAATCACCCTGGATATACATATCCCACCTCCACCCCCAGCCCAAAAGACCACCGTGAAAAACTTCTCAAAAGCAGATTTCACTCTTCTTAAGACTGAGATGGTATCCTTTAAGCCTACTGTGCCAGTGGATACCACATCCCACAATGCCGAATCCTTCACAAATGCTTTCTATGGACATCTCTAAGAATGCATGGATCATGCAATCCCAAACAAATCCAAGTCCCTCTCCACCAAAGGTAAGCGTCCTGTCTGGTGGACCTCAGCCATAAACAAATTGTATAACAAAAGAAGGAAGCTACTGCACGTCAGAGCAAAATCCCATTAAGGGAAGACATCTCTGATCAACATTAGCAGAAAACTACGTTCTCTCATAAAAACATCCAAGGCCAACTTTGAGAGAAAAATCGCTAAGGACACTAAAGATAACCACAAAGCCTTCTTCAGCTATGTTATAAACCTCAAGGAAACCCTCAGATATGCTCAGAGTTGGTTCACAACAACAAAAAATACACTGAACCCACAGATATTGCTAACATTCTGGCTGACAGGTTCAGTGCAAGTTTCTCCTCTCCTTCACCTCCAAAAGAAGAAATACTTATCCCAGCTGAATGTAATCTCCCTGTCATCTCAGATGTCCAAGTGAGAACCGCCCTAAACAAAGCAAAAAAACACAGCATCAATAGGACCTGACGGTATCCCGGGTTGCGTGTTACGTGAACTCCAAGAGGAGCTAAACCCACACATAAAAATGCTATTTAACTTTAGCCTTACTTCGGGATATGTACCTGAACACTGGCGTACAGCAACAGTGGTCCCACTCCACAAGGGGGGTGCCTCTACAGACCCTGGAAACTACCGCTCCATAAGCTTAACCAGCCTGGTCTGCAAAGCTATGGAAAGAATCATTATGGAACTCATAAACAGAGACATAGGGGACCTACAGACACTTGACCCCACCCAGTTTGGCTTTGTAAAGGGCAGATCCTGTCTTTTAAACCTGTTTGACTTTTTCAAAACAGTCACTAGAGCCATTGATGAGGGCAAAGCAGCCCATACAGCATACCTGGACTTGGCTAAGGCCTTCGACACAATACCCCACTCAGGCATCATAGATAAGCTCAACAGCTTAAAAGTAAACCCTTATGTCACTAGATGGGTTGCAAGCTGGCTAAATGACAGAACCCATAAAGTTAAAATTGCTGGAGCAATGTCAGACTCAAAGCCAGTCACAAGTGGTGTCCCACAGGGATCTGTCCTGGGACCCCTCTTGTTCGGCATTTATTTCTCAGATTTTAAAGCAAACATGGGAGGGCTGTGGCTGACAAAGTTCGCAGATGACTGCAAACTAGGCACCATAGTCGATACACCAGCGGAGACACACATCCTACAAAAAGGCCTCACAGAAACGGACAACTGGTGCCGGAGTCACGGCATTAAACTAAATGCCAAAAAATGTCTAGTCATCCCCTTTGGGAAAAACAAAGTACCCACAAATTATCACATAGACAGCAACCCACTGAGTACGGAAAAAGTAATCAGAGACCTAGGGACCCAAGTTGACAGCGACCTCTCATTTGACACCCACGTTGCCAAAGTGGTTAGAAAAACATTCTACCTTGCACACCTCATCATGAAGGGATTCACATCCAGATCCAAGGATGTCATTGTACCCCTATATTCCTCCCTCATCAGACCCATGATTGAGTACAATGCCCCATTTGGTATGTACCTCACCCGGCATTTGCAACAGCTGGAGAGACCACAAAAGTACCTCACCAAGAGGATCAAGGGTCTCCAACATATGTCTTATTCTGCCAGACTAAAGAAACTTCAGCTCTATTCAGTAGCATACCGCCTGCTCAGAGGTGATCTCTGCCTGACGTACAAGGCCATGTCCAATCAGGATCTGATTGACATGCTCCACCTCAAAAAATCCAAATCCATCAGGACCACGAGAGCTAAAGACTTAAACCTCGGCACAAGTATGAATAGGACATGCTGGAGGGATAGATTCATAACCCAGAGGCTTTCCATGCTTTGGAACAAGATCCCAGTTCGTATTAGGCAGAGCCCCTCACCGACTCTCTTCAGGAGAAATCTTGATGAGTGGATGGGAGATCGTAAGTTTACCCCAGGGGTCACATCTGTGTCACTGCTAGACAAAGGCACAGGGGACCTTCATTGTGTCACTACTAGACAGAGGCACAGTATTCTAAATTTATTCTGTACATTTTTTGTACCATTTCATGGGGTGGCAAAAGCCACATCACTATGGCTAGGCTTACAAATGCCCCAGGGCAGATAGCCTAGTACTATACTATGAAACTATAACAGTATGGGACATATAGTTAGTTGCTAGAATAAAAGATTTTGCATTATTAATTTTCTGAATGATATAACATCTGAAACTCAAATGTATATAATTTTTTAATGTATATTATTATTTAGTGACTTCAGTCTTCAATGATTTGCCAGAAAACCACAAACTGTATGAGGAACAGACCAAAAATATGAGGCAAAAATCTGGACAGTTGAGAGGTATGCTCGAGGTGCACTAGATAGTCCAAAGTGTAATGGAAAAAACTGATACTGTGAGCCAGAAACAGCAAACATCAGACATTTCGTTAAGGATGGAGCAATTGAAATATGATAAGCATTTCTCACATCTAAAGTCACCATGAAACACTAGTCTGGAAAAAGGGACAGGTCTGTCTCCAGGGTAAGCATATGAATTTGGGTACTTTCAGATAGGTATATAGATAATGACAAATCTAACACTGGTCTCCATGATGGCCCCTTTTTTGGTACAAAAAAAAAATTTCTATGGTAAAATCATTTTTCTTTTAGTGGTGCGAGAACTGGTTCTATAACACTGCTTGCAACATGTGAAGGAATACTGGGGAGAGCAAATGTGTCTGGACTGGTGGGTGCAGGGGGAGTCCTCTGAAAGGAGGAGGATTTTCTCTCCACTGCTAACAGTACCCATTCTGAAATATTCTCGGCACCCATTTGTGAGAGACCATCTGTGACCAGGTGGCTGGTTTAAGGGAAAAGGTGAGGATGCACAGGAGGAAGGGACAGGATACCCAAGTTTCGGCATGGTCATTCTTTAGCAGGGACCTGATACATTTTGAGAAAGGAACTCCTTTGGTTTGGGAACATTATCCTCCTACCAATTCGTCCTTGTCATACCCAGATTCTTATTAGGCTTGGAAATGGCTTTTTTAGGCAATGCCAAAGCAACAAAAGTTGTGACATAAAAAAATCCACTGGACGCAAACTCAAGGTTCTGCTACGTAATGTTAGGAGTCTAAACATGAAGTTGCACCAGAGGAAATTGCCAACCTGCTAGCTGACAGATTTGCCACAAAATTCACCCACCTGGCACCACAGGTTATACACTAGAGCATACCTGACAATAGTCCTCTGCCTAGTATCTCTAGATCAGGTCATATCTGCACTCTCCAAGACTAAGAAAAAATCCACAGTGGTACCAGATAACATCTCAGGTTGCTACTAAGCAACATAAAACAGGGTGTAGCAGACACACTTAGCATCCTCTTTAACCACAGCCTGAGAAATGGCTTTGTTCCAGTGGAGTGATAAACAGCAACAGTAATCTCATTGCACAAAGGCAGCCATCCAACAACCTTTGGAACTATAGACCCATAAGTTTAACCAGTCTCATCTGCAAGGGCATGAAAAGAATCATCATGGGCATTATCAGCAAGGACACTGGTTAACTTCAAACTCTAGGCCCAACCCAATTTGGCTTGGTTAAGGGTAGGTCATGCTCATTAAACATAGTAGACATATTTGAGGAAGTCACCAAATTCCTGGATGAAGGTAAGACGGCACATACTGCCTATCTTGACTTGGCCAAGTCTTCTGGCACAATCCTCACTCAGATATCATTGAGAAACTCTCCCAGCTAGGGAATAACCCATACATCACTAGATGCGTAGCCAACTGGCTCACCAACAGAATACATACTGTCAAAGTTAGTGACTCAACCTCTTCCAGTAGAGCCGTCAATAGTGGTCTACCACAAGGATCTGCGCTGGGTCCTTTACTGTTCGGAATCTATTTTGTGGAAATCCAGGCTAATGTAGACATCCTTTGGATTACCAAGTTTGCTGATGATTGCAAATTGGGTGCAATTATTGAGTCCACCAACAATGTTAACATATTACAGGAGGGGCTAACACAGACAAATGACTGATGCCAAACCCACGGTCTACAACTAAATGCAAAAAAAAATGCCATTACTACTGCCTTTGGCTAAGTGGAATTCCCCACTAATTACAGCGCTGACAACCCCCCTCCCCAGCTCAAACCCAGTGGTGTGAAACCTCAGAACACAGGTAATCTGAACTTCGACCACCAAGTTTCCACAGTGGTGAGAAAAGCTTTCGATGTTGTGCACTTCACAAGTAAGGGCATTGCATCCAGGACTGAGGATGATATACCACCACTGTACTCAACCCTCATCAAACAAATAAGAGAGTACAATGCTCCCTTTTGCATGTACCACACCAGACACCTGAAGCAGCTGAACAAACTACAGGGGTTTCTCACTAAGAAAATACAAAGCCTCAAAACCATGCTATAACATACGTGGATAGACTGAAAGTGCTGTCACTGCACTCTGTGTCGTATATAGCTGCTGAGAGGTGATGGATGCCTCGCTTGCTAGGTAGTCTCTGACCTGCCCTGATGGACATGCTGCACATCTGCAATTCTAATCACACAAGAATCACTCACTCGAGGTATCTTAACCTAGCCTGTGACATTAACACAGCATTCTTGAGACACAGATACATCTGTCAGACTTCCACTCCTCTGGATCACACATCCAAATCACATGAAACAAAGCTCCTCAGTGACCCTATTTAAGCGCAACCTAGACAAATGGATGGGAGACAGCAAATTCACCCTGGTTGTGGCACCCATGTCCCCCATGGACAGGGGTAGTCGGTGTTGACCACAGACTCATTCTGCAAATTATGTTCACCTAATAAGGACAATTATGGCCATTTGGGATGAACATGGCTAGGTATGTAAGGGCCATAGGGCTGCTAGCCTAGTAACCTCCTATGAAACTAAGAACCTCTGTCAACCATTCTCGGGGGGCATGTTACTAAAGCTGTTATAGGAGCAGCATGTAATGCATTGGCAGCAATGGTCATCAATACATTAGCTCACATTACAGATTTTAATACACTCTTGTAGCCATACTGTACAGCCACACCTCAAGATAGCATATCTAAATGACAGCAACATTGAGAAGTCAATTGATCATAGGGTTATAGGACACCATTAGGCTGATGGCCAACATCACATGAACTCCTAGCCATTACTATAACATGAAAAGCTTATATGTATATTATGTAAGATAGTAAGACTATTTTGCATATGTATATATCTGTTGGATTACATTACATTTTGCCACTGTCTATATGGGACATGTGTACCACACCATGACAGAATTAGCAATCACACATGCAGTGGTCTGGGGATGGTTTCACAGGTTCATGGAAGGACTGTGCTTTATGATGTGTGTATGCATACTTGACATAAGAACATCCTGCACTCATCTGCAGGAAGGATGCCATGTGGCCAGAGGACAAAGGAGGTTGTGTGAGGTTATGTGAAATGTACCCCAAGTGGTAGTGAAATTAAGAGCTATTCCAAAGATCACACAATGACCATAATGTACCAGCAACCAAACACACAGCAGTACACTGGGCCTGATATGAACATTATACCTGTGTAGACACTGAATATGAATGCCATGCAATGTCACAGTAGCAACACCACATATATCTGACAGTAACACTGTCACTTTGCAGTATATGGAGTATGATAGCATTGTTGCATGCTGAGGAGAACATTTTGCGATCACTGTAGGGCATGGAAGTGGAGTCACATCACTGTGTAAAACTGTCTCATAAGTGATGGTTGTATGTATAGACATGCAAGTAGTTCTGTCAGATTAGAACCCTTATATGTGTAGGTAAAGTAGACTGTAAACACAGTAGTTAATGTTACTGCCACAACACAGGTTTGTCTTGAATACTGTCAGAGTGGAAGTTACACAGGATGACAATCATTGTATGCTACAACAAGATGTTTGGAGGAGTGTTGAACATGGCTGTGGACTCGCATATAATTCTACAACTACCTATTTACACAGCACAGTACTTACTATAAAAGCTAGAATTGTGCTGTGGTGCTTGTATTATCAGAGAGTACTTTACAGCTGTTGACATCAGCAGAGTCTGGTGAGAGGAAGATGGTAATAACAGTGTGCTACATGCTGGTGTGAAATACTCTCTCTAATGTCAAGCAAGGGTACACACACACACACACACACACACACACCAGTTGACTGCAGTGAGAACATAACCCCTACCTATCCAATACACTAACTGTAGACCTCCATATTTAACAAGAGCGCCACAGCACAAGTCTGACTTCTACAAGGCTGCAGGACAATTTATAATAGATACCATCATCATCATTGGATGTTTGAGAGATGACGTTGGGAGGCTTAAATGAAATGTATGTGTAGGCATCTACAACTTTAAAATGTTGGTACTCTATGGGAGTGTAGGGATGACTGCAGGATACACAGTTATGGTCTTCTGACTAGTCAGACAGACAGACACACACACACATGCACACTCACCAGCTAACTTCAGTGAGATTAGAACTTCTAGTTTATATATACTAGAGAACTCAGTACTTAATGCAAGCTCCATGGCACAAGTCTGACTTTACAAGGTTGCAGGACAATTTAAAGTGGATGACATCTTCAGTGGATGTTTGAGAGAAGATGTTAGGAAGGCTAAATGAAATGAATAGATAGCCATGTACAACTGTCAAGATATTAAAGATCTGCATGTTACTATACTGATGAGCATGCAAAGTGTAGCACTTCCTGTTGTGTTTCCACTGTGCAGGTATACCTTAAATAGACAGCTTTGCAAACAGCTGTCCACGTTATGACAAGTATTGGAAAATCTGAATGTGTACTGTCAGTACAAAGATGTCCACGACATATAATATTTATTTATTTCTGTAGTGTAGTTGATATATTTGGGAACAAGTACTGAGAGACCAATTTTCAAGGGCATGGTTGCAGGTGATACATGGCTACAGTGTAAATGTGTTCTTTCCTTAAAAAATGCCTTCCCTTTGTTTGTGTTTTTACATGTACATTCATGGGATGAAGACTAAATGGACAATAAACATAAGTAATACATGCTATTGTGCAATTGCCATAGCACAAGCCCAAGCAGCAGATTTGCACCACTTCTTCTTTTGGCTTTTTCCCGGTTAGGGATCGCCACAGCGGATCACCTGTCCGCTCATGATTGGCAGTAGAGTTTTACAGTGTTGAGTTGCCAGCCCACTGCCCAACCTTACATGGAAGGTACACACATGCACACACTCATACCTAGGGACAATTTAGTGTGCCCAATCCACCTACAGTATGTCTTTGGGATGTGGGAGGAAACCAGAGCACCCAGAGGAAACCCACGCGACCACAGGAAGGACATGCAGACTCCACACAGAAGGCACCCCAGCCAGGGATTGAACCAGAGAACCTCTTGCTGTGAGGTGACAACTCTGACAGCTGCACCACTGCAGCCACCCCCAAGCAGCAGGTTTGCACTATAGACGACAAAGTGTTTGCGTATGCGAGGTACACAGTTCTACTGGTTTGCTTACCCCTGCGCAAACACATTCAGCAGAGAAGCAGAGCAATCTGTATAGTAATGAACACACCTGCTGACCCTGTGGCAGCAGGTGTAAATGCACGGACAGATTTTTTTTGTAGCCCACATGATATAAGCTTAGAATCCAGGTGTATCTAATAGTTTAAATATATGTATTTATACTACAGTGAAATAATTTTGTATTCTACATTCACTGTGTGTTACCTTAGCGCAGCTTAAATGGCATTGCACTGAGGTAACTGCAGTGATGAAGAGCTGTTCACCATTCTCTTGGCATTGGTGTGCGATTTCAAACACTGCAAAAATAGAGGCCAAAAAGTGAAGGGCTCCATTTTTTTTTTACTTGTGTGTGTTGTGAGTGATTCTATTTTTTCACCAGATTAAAGGTGTTAAAATGGGGGAGATAGGAAAGTGGTGAAATGGGGAGGAAAGTACAGAGAACAACAAAGGGAAAGCACTATACTAATGTGGGAAATCCCAATCCCTCTGAGCTACACGTTCTAGGGACCTAAAGCTTGTCACCACAATAAGCAGGACATGCTGGAGGGATAGATTCCTGTCCCAGAGACTTCCCATACTTTGGAACAGGCTACCCATCTATGTCAAGCAAAGTTCTTCATTAGCACCCTTCAAGAAAAATCTTGATGAGTGGATGGGAAATAATAAATACACCCCGGGGATCACTTCTGTGTCTCTGCTCGACAGTGGCACAAGAAGATAACTTTCTTGGGTGGCATAAGCCAGGGGAACCTTGTTGGCTAGGCTTACGCAGGCCCTTGGGCCGATAGCCTAGTACCTACCTATGAACCTATGTGCAAGATAGAGGTAGGACAGAACCATAGCTATTCACTTTAACAGTGTAAACTGAAAATATGTACAGAATATTAGCTGAATTTGAACTGTCAACTCAACAAAGAGGGGTGACAACAATGCAGTCATGTTGTATAGCCAACTGGACCAAATCAAGTGTGTCAAGAAGACATGTGCAAAGTAGACAGCTATGTAGAGGATGACTTTTATTTGTGGGACAGGTGCCCATATATATAGATTATATATATATATATATATATATATATATATATATGTGTGTATGTAAGTGTGTGTGTTTATTTTTTTCACTTTAGTAAGAGGGTTGTTGGGTAAGGGCCGTAGGTATTTCTGGGTCAGGTAAATAGAGTAGGTGAGGAAGCAGATGCAAAAAAGCAGGATAAGTAAGACAAGACATGGATGGTGAGGGACACAACAGGTTGGGGGCACCATGACTGGGGTTAGAAAGGGGACAACAGATGCCCATACCCTGTCAAACATGGAGACAGTGAGAATCTAGTCCTCACCCACAGAACTGCCATTACTGTCCCGTTACTCTGCTGGCTGTTGGTGTGCTTGACATCTTCTTCTACTGATAAGGGGAGAGCAGCCTCTCCATCCGGAGTAGGAATGCACCATTGGTGCTTTGCACGACCCTAAGCACCAACCCTGGCATCTCCTGGTAGGTGATAAAATCCCCACCTCTGCCACTACTCCCAGAGGGTACCACAGCACCAGCTGCTGGGGTAGTGTTATCTGATGTGGAGGGCCCAGGTAGTGCAGGGACACTACAGACAGTACTGCCAAGTTCAGTCCCAGATGTGCTGGGCAACAGTGCAGTTGCCAGTGGAGCAGGTGCAGCCAGAGCCAATGGGGTAGGCCCACATCCCTATGCTGTAAAGCATTTTGGGATTTGTCAGAGATGGATGAGACAGAAACATTTCAACAACACACAGAAAAAAAAGAATAAAGGATTGAGAAGAGGAAAAAAAGATATAATTAGTAACATCATATGTGACATACAATGCATTTTCACAATAATAAAGTATTTTATCTCTGCTTTTACATTTATGTATAGTTCTTAATAGCTACAAACTACAAGTAAGGATTGCTCAAAGTAATCCTTGCAATGTCCATATATTGCACATATGCTTGGTCCAATTATACAGATTAAGTTAACAGCATGGCATTTATGCCCCTTGTGTTGAAATTAAATAAAATATTTTAAAGGATTTTACTATATATTTGCTACTTGTGGCATTTGAACCCACATCTGACTACAGTACAAGACTTGACTCCTACAGTTGTCTTGTGCTACAGACTGAACCATGCTCGCTTGCTTTTACAGTTAGGATATGCATGTTACTTTGTTACTACTGTATAGAAGAGCAATACTTTAGCTAAAACAATAGTTCTGTTGCGCTGCATACATAGCCCTTGCTTCCCTCTGTCTCTCTAGATGCTCAGCATGGAGATCTCTATTCGCTAAAATCTCTTGGTTGGCTGTGGAATAAAGAGAAGAGAACAAGAGAAGGGCATTATGCATAGCATCAGTCCTGAACTCATCCAGACACCGGTCGAGTGCATCCCTCTTGTGCCTTTTCAGGTCATTAAAATGATGCCTACATTGTTCTCCACTGATTGGAATACTGGTTGCACTAGAGACGCCCTTGGGCAGACTATCCCGTGCCTCAGTCTTGTACCTGGATCTGGTACAGTCCCCCTGGCAAGTGCCTTTGGCTGTGGTGCCTTACAAGGAGTCCAATAAAGATTCTGGATTCCTCAACATCCCATCTCTGCACCCTAATTGGGCACCTTCCCTTCTACCACCAGACATGCCCGAACAGGGGAAATGGCAATAGTTGAGTGATTTCCAGCCAATGCATGTTATAGCGTTTACTGGTAAGGCACAAACCCAAACAATGATGCCAACCACATCTGAATGATGTTAAGCAGAGAGCAACAGTGCCAAACAGAAAGGAAAGCAGCTTTTGAAACTGAAAGGTTAATCGCTGACACTTGGCATTAGTTTGAGGGTTGTTTACTTATCTGTTAGGTGTTTAGCTCTGCAGACATGTACTGGGGATGTAAATTTTATGACAAAAAAAATTTTTTGAGTGGCTTTACACACTTTTCACTCGTCTTGTTTTACCATTGAAGACTAACAGGTGGGGTAGTTCGTTTGTTGGCTTTATTACACAAACACATTGGGATGGATAGCAGCAGTACAAAATATCAATTAACTAATTAACTGACAGACTGCATAGACATACATGCTTACATCTCAACAGCTTACTACAAAAAGGTAGTCAGACTCGCACGTGCTCAGTATTTATACACTTGTGCAAGCGCCTAGAAAACTTCTTAAAGGTGTACATACATACTGATCTACATCCTCCCTCTTTAATGAGTTGACCACAATATAAGGACATTTGAAAAGAACATGCACTTGTACAGACAATAAGAAATAAATACAATGTTCATGTCCAAGCTGCCATTTATCTGTAACATGGTCTCAAAATGCGACCTGACCTAGTGATATAGTAATCAGAATTGGGTTTAGCAACAGGGACAGTCATTAGTGAACAACTTGTTTTAGGATTCGTCTCAAGAACAGGAGTATTTACTGACACATCCTCTGGAACTGGAATGCTGGATAACTCACTCTGAGATATAGAGTCTTTCTCACAGGTATGATAGTGTAATACAGGCTCGGACACCGAAATCAAATGTTTCCAATTCCAATGTTTCCAATTCTATCTAAATTCTGCTCCTTGGGATTCCACAATGTATGATCTCGGCTCTGGACATACACTTTTCACAACACCAATCCATTCAAAACCTTTGGAAGTCTGTATCCTTTCTATTTCCCTTTCTCATAATGGACTGAGCGGTTTGCTGGACTTGTCATAACAGGACTTCTGGGATAAGCGCTTCTTTAACAGATGAGCTTTCACTGATTTGTTGTTCTTGACACATGGAACCAATAATGTACTGCTAATTGGTAGTGTGGTTCTGGTTTGTCTCGACAGAAGTCTCTATGCAGGTGAACCAAGATGAGAAACACTTCTCAGATTCAAGAGATGCAAGAAAACATCACTATTGACTCATTTCGACTTCTGTAATAATTGTTTTGCACTTTGAACTGCATGTTCTGCCAAACCATTTGACTGTGGGTACTCAGGGCTAGTAGTAACATGAGTAAGTCCCACTCTTCAGCAAATCTTTTGAACTGCTGGACTGTAAATGGTGTACCACTGTCAGAAATAACTTTGTGCAGGCTACCATGAACTGTAAAATGATGCTTCATACCTTAGTAATGACAGTACTAGATGCTAGATTAGGAAGTAAGTCAATCTCGAACCAATCTGAACAACAGTCCACTAACACCAAGTAATGATAACCATTCATTCCAAAAATGTCTGTAGCTACTGTAGTTCAGGAATCTGGTTTAGATGAAATTAATTCTGTTGATGTGGCTTAGCACTATTACATACCGAACGAGTTGAAAGTACTTTCTCAATGCACTGTAGCATAGAAGGCCAAAATACTAGTCTTCTAACTCTACTTTAGGTAAAATCCGTTCCTGGGTAGCCACGATGCAAAACAGAAATATACTCTTGCTGCAAGGAATTTCAATCACTTTTGGTCCTTTTATGATGATACCATTGTCAAACAAAATCCATCTCTGTAAGGAAAAAAAAGGTTGCAGGTCTACTGGTAAACAAGATTGCTTTGAAGTCCATCCTCGACTGATAAAGTGGTTCCACTTCTGAAGAACGGAATCTGAGGCTGTATGACTTCTGAGCTCATCAAGACGTGTGGAAGAAAAATTTCTCACTTCCATGACTTCAAAATCAAGTTTCTCATTTTCATGCTGTTCAGTGGTATTAATGGGAGATCTGGATAATGTATCAGCAAGATAAAGAAGTTTGCCTTTCTTGTAGACAAGACCAAAATGATACTTTTGCAATTGGAGCATTATGCATTGCAATCTGGCAGGAGCTGTATACATAGGCTTTCTCAAAGTAGTGACTAGAGGTTGGTGATCTGTTTCTATCTGGATAGATCTACCATAAATATAATCATGGAGCTTCAAACATGCAAACAATTGCCGCATGCTCTATCTGCATACGGATTTTCAGTTTGGGTTAGAGTTCTGGATGCACAGGCTACAGGTCTACCCTCTTGAAGAATGACTGCACCAAGACCAAATTTTGAAGCATCACAAGAAAGAGTAACTGGTTTGTGAACTTCACCGTATCTGAGAGTTGGTGGACTGGCAATTTTCTGTTTCACATCATCAAAAACTCTTTGGTGGTGTTCTAACCATGACCAAGATACATCTTTGTGTGTCAGCTGCCTAAGCGGTGCTGAAAGTTGGCTCAAGTCTGGAATGAACTTGCCTAGGTAGTTAACCATGCCAAGAAAACATTGTAGGGCTTGAACATTGCCTGCAGCTAGCATCTCAATAATTGCTGCCTGCTTTGAAGGATCTGGCCGTAAGCCTGAACTGGTAAATAAATGACCAATACAAGTAATTTCTCATAGCCTGAACTTGCACTTTTGATGATTCAGCTCAAGATTCATTTCACATGCTCTTTCCATAACTTTGAGGCTTCTGTCATGCTCAGCTTCACCATTACCTCCTACTAGAATATCATCTGCTATAATACCACACGGATACGCAGAAAAAAATGTGTTTCATGGCACGTTGGAAGACTTCACTGGCAGAATTTAGCCCAAATGGCATTCTCAAACATTTATAGCTGCCAAAAAGCATACAGAAAGTGGTTAGCAACTAAGATTTTCGATAAGCAAAATTTGCCAAAATTAACTTTTTGCATCCAAGACAGAAAAAACAGTGGCATTTGGCATAAGAGCAGTGACTTCTCTGACTGTACACATTGCATTATGAGGTTTTTTCAGTGCTTTGTTCAAATCTCATGGATGAACACATTTATTTATTTACATTTGTTGACCGGGAGAGTCCGACTGGACACAGGTCCGTTTTCAGCAGAGGCCCAAGGAGAAGTATTACTTGCATTATACATTTAAAAAACATAGCATTTAAAATACAGACATTAGTCCAGCTGAGGATGTAAGACAAGAATAAAATATAGATTGAAAACAGCTGTAGAACGTAGTACAATTTTAAAATATGATGACACATACTAAACATGGTTGTAAATGTAGTTGGGATTAATCAGTGAACAATTGATACAATCCGTTTTTGAGGTACATAACAGCCATTAGCAGTTGTTGCTACAAGAAGTACTATGTGGTAGGTAGCTGGTAACATGAGTAGCCAAGCTTGCTAAGAGTAGGTTTTGATAGGGGGCCGAGAGAGGTAGTGGGTGGATGGAGTGGATGGTATTGGGGGTTTGCAAGGGCATATCTGGCAAGTTTTTAAGTGTGATTTTAGTAAGGATTTGAAGTGGGTGCAAGAAGTTACAGAGGTAATTGAGGATGGGAGGGAGTTCCAGAGTTTGGCTATAGTGCAGGAGAATAATGCTTCTCCAGCAGAGTTATTGGCTCTTGTGACCTGTAGGAGCTTTTTGTGTCTGGATCTTAGTGGTCTCGTGGTCATATTCTAGTACCATCTGAGCTTTTCTTATGAGCAAAGATCATGGAAGATACCCCATTCAGTAGGTTCTTCTACAGGACAAATCACACCTTGCTGCACCATTTTACCTACCTCAGCTTTGACTCTGTTCTACATAGCTGCTGGAACATTCCAGGCTGGTTTGACAACTGAACTGACCTCTGGGTCTAACTTCATGGAGTATACAACTGGGAGTTTGTCTTTGAAAAGATCAGCATAGGTAGAAAAAATAGACTGGGTGAAATTAGAATAGTGGTCTTTTAAGCTTACATGGTGGACTGCCATAGTAAATGAAAGCAGTCCCAATTTCAAACTGTCTCTGAGACCTAATAATGATTGTACATGTCTTTGACCACATAAAATTGCAAGTTATTGCTGTTCCCACCAGAGTATCATGAAAGCACTACTAAACCTTCAGTCTGAATTTCTTCACCACCAACGGGCTTCGCACACTTTGCCAAATCAAGCTTCTCACCAGTACAAACTCTAGCAAATGTTTCTGCTGACATAACATTGCACTTTGAACTTGTCTCAACTTTGAGCTCTATGGGTTTTCCATTTATCCGACAGTACAAAATATTTCACTCTTTGCCCATAAATCTACTGCACTGACTGTTTCATTCAGCACACACACACCATCAACATAAAAAGTAGGGTCACAGCTTTCTAATTAATCAACTTGTCTCTTTGAATGTTCTCTTTTAATAAAAGAATGCCCCTTGTTTGATTTACAAAACCTTTGGAAATGAATCAACTTTGCACTTGTGGCACTGCTGACCAAAAGCTAAGCACTTTTCTCTGTTGGGTTCATGATTTGCACAATTACTACAGTGGACTATGAAACTGGGCAGAGGTGCATTCTTTGAGTTTGCTGACCATACCTTTCAACTTGTACAGATTTTTGCAGAATGTCCAGATTTTTGCCTTATATTTCCTTATATTTTTGGCCTATTTTTCATAAAATTTGGCTTTTTGGCAAATTAGTGGCAAATCATTAAAGACTGAAGTTAGAAAATAATGATAGACATTTGAGTTTCAGACTTCATACCCTTCAGAAAATTCATGCTAATGCAAAACATTTTATTTTATCAACTTTCTAAGTTTGTAAGAGCAATATTTCCAAATTGACCCTAATTGTACCACTTTTTATGGCTTTGTCCAGATTTCTTACTCTTAGAGGTTGAGAGGTATGTGATTCACTCTTGTGCTTCACTGAGACTGTGCACATTCTGGAGTTTGCTAGAAAGGTACTGGGTTTCCAAATGACAGTTGCAGGGCTTACAGCTGCTGCCATGTGCTTGGGCCTGTTTTTTAGCCATGTGCTGCGTACTATCAACATGAGCACTAGAAGATACTGGAAGCATGCATTTGTAAGCATATTTCTGTGCTTTTCTATGAGCTCATATAACTGGCAAATCTGAATGGCCTTATCCAAAGTTAAATCACTGTCTCACAGCATCATCTTTAATACCACACACAAGTCTGTCTTTTAACTTATCCCTTAAATCACTAAGTATTCACATTTTTGCTTTGTTTCTTAAGTCAGTTATATATGCTGCAAAAGTTTCCCCAGGCTTTTTATCTCTCGTGTAAAATAAGTTCCTTTTCATTGTAATATTTGTCTGGGGCTTACACGTCTCTAAATTTACATTTTAAAGCCTCAGGAGTCTTCCACTGAATAAGCCGGTACCACTATATGGTGGGTTTTCCCCTCCCCTGCCAACACAGCAGGTGCATACACAAATGAATGTTCTCTTTCTAAGGCTTCTGAACCAGCTGAATTAAGCAGAATAAATGCCTTTGTATGGCCATCTTTATAAAAAAAAATGCAGCTTGTATGAAAATACTGTACTCCTGCTCAAACACTCTCAGATTCTCTACAATATTGTCAAAGACAAGTGGAGCTGCTCTTTGAAATCTTTCAGCCATGCCAACAAAGTATGCCCCAACACACTGAAAATATGGCCCTTGTAAATATGTACAAACATGCACACACAGCCAGTACTTGTAATAACATTCAAATGCACAATAAACTCTGAAATACTGTACTTTGTGCAATACGCTTTGAAATGGCTGCTTGTTTGCGTCTTTCGGCTTTTCCCGGTTAGGGGTCGCCACAGCGGAACTCCGGTCCGCTAATGATTGATAGTTGATTTTTACGTGCTGAGTTACCAGCTCTGATGCACAACCTTCAATGAAGGTACACTCATTCATGCATGTCTCCACGCAGAAGACGCTCTAGCTGAGAATCGAATCGGACAGCGTCTTACTGTGAGATGACAACGCTACCGCAGCATTTGAAATGGCTGTATTTTGTGAAATAACTGTACTGTAATACTGCATATACATGCAAACATGCTGTATGCGTCAGATATCCTGTATAGCTTTAATTAATGCAAAATAGCAGCACATAGCAAAAAAATTTGATCCTTTTCCTTTTATACATTTTATGTGATTTAGGCTTTATTTCAAACATGTTATCTAGTTACTCGAATATTTTTCCAATATGTCGCAGTTTCGGACATTTCATTTACTTAGAAATTTGTTTAGCGCATTCTGAGTGCTTTGTTTTATATTCTGCGAATAAGAAATCATTTAAGTAAGTTTTGATACCTGAAATACATTTCTGACCTGTTTTTGGGAATTATATGTGCAGTAGGGATTCCTGTATATTCCTCCAATATTAACTGAGTGCCTTCTCGGTCCTGAATCTGGATTCCACTTCTGACACCATGTCATTCGTCTTGTTTTACCATTGAAGACGAACAGATGGAGTAGTTAGTTTATATGCTTTATTACACAGAAACACATCAGGATAGGTGGGAGGTTGGCATAATGGTTAAAGTGTTAACCTTATAAACACAAGGTGCAGGGTTTGATTCTGACATGGGGTAATTGGCTAGGCTTAAAAATGACCCATAAGGGCAGTTAGCCTAGTGCTAACCTATGAACCTAAGAATGGATAGCAGCAGTACAAAATATAAACTAACTGGCTGACAGACTATATAGACATACATGCTTACATCTCAACAGCTTACTACAAAATGGCAGTCAGGCTCACACATGCTTGGTATTTATACACTTGTGCAATCCCCTAGAAAGCATCTTAAAGGTGTCCATACATATTTATCTACAACATTGATAAAATAAATTTTTATAACGTGGGATTCAAACATATGCATTATTGACAACATATTTTCTCCCATAGTGGTGATTTTTCATCCTTGCCACAGAAAAAAGTGCTTCTCGGATATACTCATGAATTATATATAAATGTACATGACAGACTGAGGGGTTAACAATGTATCCGTGTGACCTGACAAGGTCCTGGTTTATACATTCATGTGTGTATGAGTATTACTGAAGTCTGAAGGCCATCCATTTATATTTAATATAAATTAAAATGGAACAACAGTAAAAATATTTGGAATTTACTGTATAAGAACCCACCATCTTCTGTACTGCAGCCCTACACTTAAACATACTGAAACAGGAATAGTTAAAAAAACAGTTGGAGTTTATTAACCTCTGTGTTTTAACCACCGTGCAATGCCACTTCCATGTTTGCGTGGTGCCCAACATGTATCAATTTTGAAATTGCCTACTGTTTGCTTACTCTGAGTTGGGGGATATTGTTAACCTCTGTGCAATGCCACTTATGGATTCTTACTCTAAGGATGACACTGCAAACACCAATACAGTTGAATAAGCACTTTCGTTCCTTTATTGGATGTAACGGAACTTCATCTGAGGAATGGCAATAATATACAGTTTTCAATAAATGCTGGGGGGTTTGGATATTACTGAACAGAAACTGAGAAATGTGTGCTGCTTACTAACATTTAAAACCTAGATAAAATTACTATTACACTTTGTAAGTCTAACCTGTCTGACACACCCACTGGAGGCAGGGCGGTCTGCATTGCTGTTGTGTTTTCCTTCTCCCTACCAGTAATCATTCACAGTTACAATCAATTAGCAACAAACACTGAGGAAGTGCCTGCACTATGTTTTCATCTGATACATGGAGCCAAGAATTTGGCATTCAGCAATTCTAAAGAGTTCACACCACATTTGCATCTTCATCATGCTCACAGCCCTGAATCTACACTACAAAAAGAGAACCATGAGCTAGGGAACCTGAACGTGAGGAGAGTTGTGTATGTGGATAACACAGAAGAGCATTCCTATAACTTTGGATTTAGCTACACAGAGGACTACTGATCTTGATAAGGTATGATTGAATTTTCCAGTTAGATACTGGATTTGCTCACATGTAACTAGGAAAAAAAAAAAAATATATATATATATATATATATATATATATATATATATATATATATATATATGTGTGTGTGTGTGTGTGTGTGTGTGTGTGTGTGGTATTTTACTTTCTCAGATACACAGCTTATTAACTTTCAACACGGGTGTTACTCTAACAACAGTTTCTCTCTACACTTTTCTATATTTCTGTGAAATGTAAACGTTCCACATTGTCAATAATAGAGGGGTGTTAGCCTTCTAGGCTGGGCAATAAACACCACTAGGGGAGGGCTGGCACACAGGTAGAGGTGACTGGCAATTGGATAAAAATGACTGTTCTGTGGTAAGTGTGTACACATGTTTTTGGGACAGTTTATTTGAAAGCATTTATAACAACTGATTGATGTGTTGATTCTTGTTTGGTACTAAATGTCATTTGACTGTTGATTTGGTGGTGGGGGAGCCAAGTTGTATGTCTGTGTTGGCACAACCTAAAAGTTTTTACAGAGGTTTGCTTTGTTACTGTTGGTCCTTGCTTTGGATCAAACCTTGGTTTGTGTGTGACTGTGATATGTAAGAACCACGTAACCTTTTTTATATTTGAATAACTGAAATTTTTTCTCTCCAGTGAGGAACACTGAATAACTGATATGTGTTAAATCTAAGCAGGAGTTTTATTTATGTGATCTTTATCTACAGTAAGTATCCATTTTGTTTTATGGCACCTAGGACTATGGCACCCAAGCATCCCAATCCCCATACACTCCCTTCAGTGACTCAGAGAATGACCTGAGAGTCCAAGCCTTTTGCCAACATGGTGTCTTTCTACTTGAGAGAGGACATCAGGATATGTCTGGAAGAATTCAAATTTGGAACCAGATAGTGAATGTCAAATGCTGTTGGGGATGCAGCAGGACATATGATCAGGTGCATCATAGGTCCAATGAAGTGATTTCATCGGCCTGCAGAAGAGCAGCTGTGGTGGTCTGTAGCCAGCTGGCTGCCAGGAGCGGCCTGCTACAAAGCCACCACTGAGACCAAATGAATCTAACTACCTTGCAATCACAAACAACACCTCTCATCATCCACCACACCCACCCTATCCCAAGCAGATCTCTCACTCATGACCAAACCAAACCATGCCCAAACTACCCAAACCCACATACATACACCTCTTACTATTGCTCCTAGGTGTATCCACCCTCCCACTGCTAACTTCTATCACCAACCACCAAAAACAACTTAATTTTATCCACATACCAAAAAAAAATACTTCCACTAACATGATTACAACACACCCTTTTACTCAACTAGTCCCATATCACTACCAAACCTTCTTTATTCACCACTATGCACACAGATTACAGCCATCACACTACCAGTCCCAAACAACTATAATGAACTTTAAGACCTTAAAACTACTCACTCTATTTTTACCTCAGAACCCAACTCATCAGCTGTGGTGATATACACCCAAACCCAGGCCTACAAAATCTAGGAGCCCCAACCCTCAACTTAAATGATACCCTACTCCACCGAGACAAATCCACGCTCCACATTTTAAATTTAAATGTCAGAAGTATACTAAACTAAGTCCACGACCTTCATGCACTAATCTTTTATCAACCTGAGATAGTCATACTAACAGAGACTTGGCTTAAACCAGGCAACCACAACAATGAAATCACTCCACCAGGTTACAATATAATTCGTAGTGACAGAATATGTAAAAAGGGGGGGTGTTGCTATAGTGTATAAATCTCACCTCATCGTTGAGAAATTAGACATAACCCCAGACCTCAATAAAATTGAACTCACTCTGACAAAACTAAAACTTAATGATAGTAAACACATCAATATCATAGGATGCTACATCCCTCCATGCAACAATATCCCCATTACAGAAAAACTCCTAGAATGGATATCTAACTCCCTCCCCCAGGAAAGCATAGTATTAGGAGACCTTAATACTGACTGGCAAAACTGTTCCAGTCATAACCCACTCTCTCATATTAACCTACATGGCCTAACCCAACTCATCACTTCCCCCACAAGAACAGACAAGAGAACCAAACACCAATCCACTCTAGACTAGATACTTGTATCCCACCCATCACTGATATCCCTAGCAGGGTGTCTACCAGACTCCCTGAGTGACCACCAAGCCACATTCTTACCCAGATCAAAATCACCATAATTGACCCAAATATCTACGCGCCTAATTAGAAATAAAAAACACTTTAACCACTCCAACTTTATAAACGACCTAAAAATGTGCAACTGGACCCCCCCTAAAAACTTACCTCTTGATGAAGTTGTACTATATTTCAATACCACCTTCTTAAACACCCTTAGCCATCACGCCCCCTCCAGAATAACAATAATTAAACCTAAAAATGCCCCCAGGTTAACCCCAGACACAAAATCCCTCCTCAAAAAAAGAAACAAGGCCTGGACCAACTACCTCAACAGTAAAGCCCATCTGAACAAACAAATATATGTTGAACTACGTAACAAAGCCAAAAAACTCACCAAAACATCTTACTACCAAAAGTTACAGGATAAGCACAGGAAAAACCCACAAAAAGTTTGGGCAGCAATTAACTTTATTTTACAACCAGGTAAAACAACTACCCCAACCCCAAAAATAGATAACCAAGATGACATCCCCACTCAATTTAATAAATACTTTACAGAAACCATCCAGACCCTTGCAAACAACCAACCCTATGACAACATCCCCACCCCTGCAAATCCACCCCCACCCCCAACTAACAATTGCCCCAAGTTCAGTTTCCACCCAGAACCAATCAAATC
Organism: Protopterus annectens; assembly: GCF_019279795.1. NCBI lineage: Eukaryota > Metazoa > Chordata > Ceratodontiformes > Protopteridae > Protopterus > Protopterus annectens. The sequence continues at coordinate 43,752,873 of NC_056745.1, forward strand.
CATTGAAAAACTACTCTGCAAGCTCAAACCAACGTCTCTAGCCACAGATAAATTACCCACTGGAATACCTCCACCTGGGTGCAGAAGCCATATCATATCCTGTCTCCATCCTAATTAACAGATCCATCTCCGTGTGTATAGTACCCAAGCTATGGAAAATATCACATATCATCCCTCTAAATAAAGGGGGAACCTCCCTTTAACTCAATAACTACTGCCCTATAGCCATACTACCCCTTTATCTAAAATTTTAGAGAGGGTAATACACAAGCAACTAATGAAATATATTCTAGAAAATAATCTAATAGCAACACAACAACATGGCTTTAGACCCTTCCATAGCACCTCCACCGCACTAACAGAATTCACCAGCATTGTCAATACTCACAGAAACAACGGACTCCTTGTATCTGCCACCTTCCTTGACTTGTCCAAAGAATTCGATATGATTAACCACAGTAAACTCCTTCTTTCACTAGCAACTCTAAACCTTACCACCCCTGCCATCTCCTGGTTCAAAAACTACCTAGAGGGAAGGAAACAAGCTATTATGTGGCAAAACCAACTCTCCCCCTCCCTACCGGTCTCCCTAGGCGTACCCCAAGGCTCCATGCTGGGGACACTTTTTGCCCTCTTCACCAATCAGCTCCCAAACAGTATTTCTAAAGCCTCACTAGTGTAATATGCAGATAGCACCACCATAATATGCGCAGCCAAATCAATGGACATCCTTCACTCCCCAACACAAGAATGCTTTTCCCGAGCAGAAATTTGGATTACAAACCAAAGGCTCATTCTGAACCCAAGTAAAACAAAGCTAGTACTCTTTAGCTCCCACAGAGCCACACCTTCCACTGATTCTTTCATCTCCTGCTTTAACAAGACCACAATCACCCCCACATATCACACCACACTCTTAGGGGTTGAAATAGATAATCACCTTAGATTTGACCTACATATTTCTATAACCATAAAAAAGTACATAAAAAACTTGGCCTACTGTATCGCAATAAAAAAATCCTCACTGACCACTCCAAAACTACAATAGCAAGGACTCACTATCCACCCTACTTTATGCCTCCCCCGTGCTTACAAATCTCCGCAAATCCGACCTAAACAAACTTGACAGTTGTTATAATAAGATAGCCAAATTTGCTACAACCTCTCCCATCAGAACACATCACTGTGAATGCCTAAAAAAAACTCAATTGGCTAGAGCTACCACTACTACTTCAACTCAATCAACTATCACTAGCCCACAAAATAATACATAACTCTGAAAACACCCCAACTCTACAAAATCTTTTGCAACCCTATACAACCGCCAGGCCCTTGAGGTCTAGCACACAAAACCTCCTCAAAGTAACCAAATATAACAATGAAGCTGGTAAGTCTGTCTACAGCCACTGTATAGCAAAAAGCTGGAACTCCCTTCCTGCCCACATAATGGACAACAAATCCCCATCACAGTTCAAGAAACTTGTTAAAACTCACTTTTTGAATAATCAACTGTGCTCCTGTATCCTCCCCCTGGCTAATGTCTCATTAGAACACTTCACCTAACTTAAGTAACTCTGCTAAGCCAACCAATCATAGTACTGTTCCCACTTAGGACTGTTAACTCTACTGCTCATCCCATCTCTCCAGGAGTTAGGGAAAACTACCCCAGCAATGTTGAGCTCCCCATAAGCAACTAAAACCAGGAGAAGACATATTGTAAATCAATTTGTTATCCTTCTCAACTAAAACCAGGCAAAGACATATAGTGAATCAATTTGTTATCCTTCTCAACTATAGCGAGCATCATCTGCTCTCTCGGAGCCTTATTCTACATCTCTCTGCTTTTACTCTGATAGTAAATCTATCACAGGAATCCTAAACTTAGGAATATCTTCTAAAATTTAATCTTATGTTGTAGAGAACAAATGTATCCTATCTGTTAGTTAATATGTATGCCAAAGTCTCTTCTGTGGAAACTGTATGTCAAAAGTCTGTCCTTAAAACTGTTTTGTAAAAAAACTCTTCTCTTGGAGCTTTTCTCCCCGGGCGTCCACTGAAAATGGACTTGTAATCCAGATGGACTCTCCCGGTCAACAAATTTAAAATAAAAATAAATAAATAAATAAGAGTTCATGTCCACCGTTAGAGATCCAGAGAGCTTAGTGGAAAGTGCACAACAGCATGTGACTGATGGTGCTGCTGTTTCAGACAGGACAAGTATGTCCCAGAAGGAGCTTCCAGGTAGGCCTACCTATGTCAATTTTTAAAATATTTTTTGTATAGTAAAATATTGAAAGCAATAGTTAAGTTGGTTTAGTAATTCTTTTTTTTTTTTGTTGGGGGGGGGGGATAACATTTTATAGACTGATCCAGTTAACACATTCTGGTTCATTACATACGGGCTTGGGGTGGACGTGTCATGCAAGTTTCAGTTAAATGTATGTTAATGGACATACAAAGGCCAGCATTTTTCTCCTTGTGCTATTACTGTGATGATGGTGTCCTTATATATTTTGCTCAACTTCTACCAGGACCATCCTCCCTAGCAAGCATGGAATCATCTGCACATGGTAAGCCAAACATTTTTATTTCAGTACTGATGAGCATTTGACAGAAATATACGGCTCGCTACCACATTTCTGAAAATCACTTTGTCGAGGGATGACGTAATCGAAAAAAATATTGAAAATAAAAACATCACCTAGGCAAACTGATGAAATCGGCAATGTCGACACATCCATATTTGACACTGCTGACATTACCTAATGTACCTTGCAGTCCAGTGATTTGCAACCAACATTTTGCAGGGGGGCAACCCCCCCCCACACACACACACAAACACACATCCTGCTAATTATATATACAAACTCCACGATCACTCTGACATGCCAGTGAAACTCCTGGCAGAGTCAGATCTCAGGGTCAGGGATGATGATGATAAGCTGTCACTTCTACTATGCACAGCTCACACCTGTCCGACATACCAGGACATAGAGATAGCTCAGAGCTTGGCTGTGTTCTTGCAGACACACGCACACCAATTTCACCTGGAATGCCCATACAAGACATACACATAACAGTTATATAGGTTTAGTTGTGAGGTTTAAAGCTCATTCTGTCTCACTGGCCATTTGATACTTTATTCAAATGTCTGCCTTTTAACAACAGCAGGTACTGCCAGCATGCCAGGAGAAGTACAGCAGTGGATGTGTTACTTCTGCCAACACAGCTAGCTGGAATTTTTTATATAATTATATATCAATTGTATATCAAACTGACTTGTACAGATGCTTGTTCTGAAAATGAAATTGTGAGGTTTGCTTGTGTTAAAATGTATCAACAGTACACCTTGCTGGAATGAAAAAAAATGTATGTGTATTACTGTAACTGAATTAAATGTATATGTTTTAATAGACGATACTGGTACATCAGAGGTTAACCAGCTAGCTTATCTTAAGAAAATAAAGGAAATGCAAATGAGCTGTTACACAGTGCTGAACAGGACTGGAGGCAGTGGGTCTGGAAGAAGTGTGTGTTCACTAGCTCAGTAAAAGGAGGGGAATCTCCAGGCACTGCCATAAACATTTAGATGTGTATTGTAGCTGTCTATGCTAAATTCCTGTCTTAGCTTCAAAGGGGGATACTGTGAGAACCCAGAGTCAGGTGACTAGATGAGATCATTCGGCAAGTTATCTTGAACATTATACATGGAGTAATATTATATTTTACAGGGAGTAATCTCGGAGTATGGAGTATTCTGTTTTAGGGACCCTTACTAGAAAGACTGCTCACTTATTTCATTGTGCCTTGCTCTATCAAGTAAGTTGTTAGGGAATAGTAATTATCCTAGATTCTGTCAGGAAAATAGTGAAGCTTAGTTTGGAGATTGTTTATCTTTATTTGTATGAGTCTGTTTTTCTTTATTTGTACGAGTCTGTCCATCAATGTTATTTTCAATGTTTTCTTTGGTTTGAACTCTGGTTTAATGTAAATATATATTCAGTATTTTAATGCTCTTTTATTATTATTATTATTATTATTATTAAATATATTTAAAACTGCTATTGGGGCTGTTCCCTTTTACAAAGTATTCATGCTTATTTGGTGACACTTTGTAGGCCACTCGGCCTAGCTATCTAGGTGAGCTACTGCCATTTGTGTTAGTATTAATATTACAAAGCAGAAATGGACATCCTTTGTTAAGGACCTTATAGTAGCTGATTATCACCAGACACTCCATAGTTATAGCTACCTCAAACTCTGGGCAGAAGGGGGTGCAGCAGGTTAATCTGTGCCAGTCTTTTCCAGGCACGTGTGTGTGAAAAATTACAACTTACAGTGTGCGTGTGTCAGCTACTTGGGGCAGGGACACAAAGCACTGGGTTCACAGAGAAGGTGATGGAGGACTTGGCTTGGACACTCGGCTGATGACCTAACCCTACAGCTGTACCAGTGGGGAGTCTTATTAGGGACCTGGAAGGAGACAGATATAGTGAAATCTAGACCCTGGGCTGAGTGTGTTCTCTGTGTGCCTTAAGGGAAATTGTGTTTGATGCAGGGAGGTCTGCATGTGGAAATACTGTGTGTGCATCCATTTGCAGTCCAACTGCACATCCCTCTCCAGTGTCAGTGATGAGGATTCAGGCTCCTTGATTACTGGCCCACCATGGGGATATCACATGTCTGTTTCTCTTTCTTACTCACGCACACTCACTACCTTGCATGTCAACCTAGGCCTCCTGCCAAATCCTCCCACCAACACACACACAAACCCCTGTGCAAATGATGATACCTGTGCCATATCTTTGTTTTCTATGTTTTGTATTCAGGGATAAAGAAGTCTTTTGCCTGATGCCAATGGTGTATAGCTGACTACAAAAACCTGCAAGAAAGGATTACAATTTGCAATGTGTACATCCCTCCCAAACTCTTAGACTAGCAAAGCTGGACCAAGCCATAAATAAAAGTGTGACAAAGCCCCAACAATGGGAGAATGTTTTAACATTATGGTCTACAAACTTAAACAGTTGATGGAATAACAGGTTTTGCATTACTATTTTTATGGCTTTTTTTCTTGGAGATATGAAGTCTGAAACTAAAATGTGTGCCATTATTTTCTAACTTCACTATTTAATGATTTACCATTACAAACATATGAGGCCAAACTGTGGACATTTGGTGAACATATGTACATTTTAGACATAAGGCCTATTACTTGAAAGAGGTCACATATATTCACACAAGTCACTGCTGTCACATCTTGATGTAATTGCTATAAAAATCACCTATCTTATACTTACTTAAATTACCAGGTAACAGTATGCAAGAATATGACATTCTCTTGTATTCTTAGACAATTATTTTTCTCTTCCAGGTTCAACACTTACCTTGGAAATCCAGCAGTTGGAAGAGTTTTAGTTCAGGGCTCACTGTCTGATGCTAGCAGTACACAGCCATTACATGGGTAAGTAAACATTGTGAGCATTGTCTGGCATCACTATTACTGTAGATATGTGCATAGAATGAAGGTTTTAGCCCCACAGATGATAAGCGTGTGTGCTATCCATTGCCTCTTGACCTGTGCAAAGCCATATTGTGCACGTCTACATCTGCCTACACCCACAGAGGCTGCTGATTCCCCCTGTGACTCCTCACTTACTTGTGGCTGTGGTGACTTTGCCAGTGCTAGTGGGATGTGTGGCCCTTCCCCTTCCTGTTCCTGCTGAAGCTGTTTTCTCAGGATAATGTTGTGGAGCATGGCATTGACAGCGAATATTTTAGCAGATTTACAGGGATTGTACTGCAGGGCTCCTTCCAAATGTCTGAGCACCGGAACTGTGACTTCAGCAGCCTAAACACACACTCCATGATATTTCTTGTTTGACCATGTGCCTCATTATAGCTTCCTTCACTTGGTGTGGGTGCATTTCTGACGGGCATCATGAGCCATGGTTCCAGTGCATAACCTGCTTCCCCGAGTAAATGACCCCATGGGATACCCCCCGTAAACATTTCATACAGTGGAGAGTTGTGGTAACTGCCTGGGTTGCCAGTACACACATTCAGGATGATTCCCTTAGTGTTATACATGTTTTGGCAGTTAATGGATTGCTAGACCTTTTTATTTATGTAAATTCTTCTTTGTTTCCCAGGTGGTGCTTTGATTTCTACATGTGTACACAATCTATGGCACCCAAAACTTTAGAGTAGTGTGCTACAGGATACAACTCCCACACAGTTCTGCCTCCATCCTCAAGTGTAAGGGGAAACTATCTGTATTTATTTTATCCTGTTCCTTAAAGGCTTTAAATTTGTCCCTAACAGATATGTAGATATAGCTGATTCATTGGTGGAACTCAAACTATTTATGAGAAAATTAAATTTCAGTATTATGTTTCAAGATAAAAACACTAGACAAATGGTTAACAATTTAGCACATCCCTTAACAGAAAAAGTACATTTAATCCCCTCTACACCCGCTTATTTATATATATAATATATATATATATATATATATATATATATATATATATATATATATATATATATATATAAATAAAATATATATATATATATATATATATATATATATATATATAAAAGCAGTAATGGAGAATATTTACAAGATGCTTACATGTAATCTGAAATTCTACTCAAATCTTACTAGAGATAAAATGAATTTATTAGGATTCTAATAAGATACTCATGATGAAACCTGACAAAGGGGGTGAGATTGTTATTTTCAGTGATGAAGGCTAATGCTATGAAAGAAATTTTGTTTAATGCAGGCACATATATTCAAGTTTCAAAAAAATCAAATCAACATTGCTTATAGCAGAACAGATTCCTATCGGGAAGAATATGTATTGAACCAGTGGATTGATTTAGAGACTTGTACATTTTTATTAAACCCTAAACCTATTTTTCCTTCAATTTTCAGAATTCCAAAAATTCACAAGGATGTTAGGAATCCATCTTTCCGACCAACAGTGTCTGCAGCAGGTTCTAAGACACATCCTATAGCAGGGGTGAGTTGACACGTGGGTAAAGCACGTGATTAAGAACATATTACATTTACTTAAGGATTCATTGGAATGTATAGGGCAGCTGAAAAACAAAATTTGGCATAAAGATAATTTTTTGTGACCACAGGATGTCATGCACCTTTTTTCTGTGATCCCTATGGTTGAAGGACTTGAAATGTTTGAAGAAATCTTATTTACATGTCCCTACTTAACCCATATGAAGTAACATTAGCTACTGAATTAATGGCAATAATTTTGAAAAAACTATTTTATGAAGGAGAGTTTTTCCAGCAGGTTAGGGGTGTAGCCATGAATGCGGTTTGCCCCCTGCATATGCTTATCAGGTTTTATTGGGATGGGAGCGTAAGCATGTTTTTAACAGTATGTTTTCTATAAACATACACTTGTATTTACAGTTCTTGGATGATATTTTTATTTTATGGGAATGTACCAGTGAAGAGGTTACAATTTTTGTCAATTATTTACACACGACCACCGATTTTTTGAAGTTTACTTTTAATTGTACAAAAGATTAGAAATTACTTGGATATGCTTATTTCTCACTCAGCACATGGTTTCATCTAACTTATACCGGACAAACACCTTTTGCAACTCATACTTACATTTCTCAAGCAGTCATCCGTTTTTACAGATGAAAAGTTCAAAGCAATTAGAGTGGCCAGAATGACTTCCCAATATGACATTTGGGAAGAACTGGTGAAATTAAAAAATATGTTGTTGCCAGAGTTTACCTTAGGAATTTAGTCCTATTATTGATGAAGTGTATAAGGAATGAGGGGGGTAAATATAGGGTCTATATTATAACATCGAAGTTGCAAAACTTTGAATGTTTTAATATCGAACCCACTACATTGAATGCTGAAATTAGCGAAGCCGCAGAACACTGAATTTTTACCTAGGGCAAGATTTCGGTGGGCAGTTCCGTGGCTTTGCTATTTCCTCCATTTTGGTGTGATAGTTACGGACCTTAGGGTGAGGGTGCGGGTTAAGTTGAGTGGATAGGTAGGAAAGTATGTACGGTTTAGTGTACGATTAGAAGTAGGGTTTTGTTAAGTGTATGTGTGTGTATTATTTAGTTTGTGTATAGCTCCTTAGGGTAAGTGTGCGATAGTTACGGACATTAGGGTGCGGGTTAAGGTTAGTGGATAGATAGGAAAGTATGTACGGTTTAGTGTAGGGTTAGAGGTAGGGTTTTGTTAATTGTATGTGTGTGGAGTATTTATTTTGGTATGCTTGTGTTGTGTGTTTCTCGGAACAGCAAATTTTTTCCCTGGGAAAAAATTCGCTATTCTGAGTGTTCGATGTTATCACATTTCGAAATTCCAAGTTCGAGCTTATGGTGTTCGATATTTTGGAATTTCGATTATGTGATACAGACCCTAAATATAAGCCATCTTGGCATAGGTATGTGGAAAGCAGCAAAGGCTAATGAAATGGTTTCCTATGAGAAAGCATACATCATGCAGTACAATCAATACACTAAAGAAAAAGCATTATAAATAGAACTGGAATACATCTAAAGTAAATCCAGACCTATATAAAGTGTTAGGTACTGAACCAAAATCTATTATGAAAAATGCCCCTAATTTTAACAGAGTGCTTGAGAATAACATAGATTTTAATAGAGTATGCACTACCTACAGAATGCTCATTTACTAGTAAAGTGCCCAAACTTATTTTGGAGCACGTACTAAAAAGTAGTTGTGTTTCAAAAAGGAAACTGTATGACCTGTAGAATTGTTTATTTGGGTAAATGTGAAACCTGTGAGTGTTTCTATGTTGGCAAGACAGAACATGCACTTAAACTCCTCCAACATAGCGAGACAATTTCTAAAAAGCAACAGAGATGTTGTGTTCTCGGTTGCTGTAACAAAAAGACTTAAACTAATGGAAAAAGTCCGGGTGACTGGACCTTTTTCCATTAGTATCAGTCTGATTTACAATGTTCACACTGACCAATCAGTGTGCACGTTTTGGAATATTAGTGGGGGGTCATTGTATAATAAAAGTTAAACAAGGTCCAAAAACTCTTCTTCTTGGCTGTGGTCAGTTAGCAGCAGCACAGACATGGGCTTGATAAGAGCAGCAGCAGCCCCTGACATTCTTTGCATGTAGCCTAGTTTCCATGGCTGTATTCCAACAGGTTTTGGAATTTGCAGGGAAAACCTGCATTGAGTCTACATGGTTGCTTTATAGCTTGTTGAATACCTTCTCCATCTTGGATCAGTTGATTAGTATACAATTCAGATGCTTATGCAATAATTATCATGCCTCAAGGTTTACTATATTTGCTGAATATAAAACTGTGTGCCATCATGTGCATGTCACTCCACAACACACACATGATTTTAGTGGACCATGTAGGTTTTACTGAATCTACACCAATGACTTTGTGTACATATAAAATAAGGATATCAGTTTAAGGGAACATATTTAAATATAGTCTGATTCTGTCATGAATATGAACAATGAGTTACAAAAACAACAATGTAATTCAACCACTGTGTTTCTTAAAAATAGTATATAACTACTACCATAGCCAGCCTTAGGCATAGGTTAACTAGGCAGGCACCAGGGCGCCGCTCTAGCAGGAATGCCTTTTCAGTAATCTGGATGGTGTAGGTAGACCAGGATGGGGGCACTGGTTGGTGATGGGGGGGCTCTGTGGAGACCTTTTGTCTAGGGCACCAATTGAACAAAAGCTGTCCCTGACTACTACTTTTGTAAAAAGACTTCTTATGAGTCTAATGTATTGCATAATTATATAAATATAAAATCAGTATGGGATAAGATTCTCCTGCTCCTTGTAATTCACCTGTGAGGGATTGTTTAAATGTAGTGTATACTTTAGCCAGCCCGAGTAGAGGACAAAGGAATGACCATGGTCTAAGTGAGCCAAGTTTGATTAGTGGCCCTAATGTTTGAGGTCATTGGCAGGGGGATGTTTGATATGCCCATCATGGGATGAAGCACAGACTCAGACTGCCACAAGCCATTGGCACAGGGGTAGAGATGCAAATAGTATTTGGGGTCAAAATTTCAGCTCACAAAGCCACTGCCTGGTGGTAGTCTTCATCACCAAGTATATGGTAGCATGCACTCAGAAGGAGAAAGATGTAGTGGGTGGCAGTTAGGACTATAGATAAATATCCACCATTACAGGGATGCTCTGCAGCGGCACAAGCAACATTCACAGCTGCTTGTACAATGGCCCCTAAGACAGCTCTCACCCCCATATGATATTAGGGTAGATTTACTTTTTTTACACATTTGTTGAGTGGGTAAGTACACTGGTCCAAGGACCTTTTTTCAGCCATGACCCAGACCTTGAAGGCATTACACAAAGAAGAGTTAATGAAATGTAAAACAAACATTTACAACATGGCAATAGTTCTGGCATATGCATGTAGGGATTCATGATCAGTTGAATGCTTTTTGTCCAAGTGAAAAAAAATCCCTCCATACTCTCATTAAATTATATATAATAATTCCATTGTCGTATAACAGTGGAGAAAGGGTAACAATACCTGTTCACTGAAACCAGATTTCGTCGGCACAGCCATCAGTGCTGTTGTCATCTGGAGAAATAGCATCCACCTAAAATAGATTCTCACATTTCATACACAGTAATAGTTTTGGCATACTTCTATACTGATATATATGTATACAAATGCCAAACAATATGAAAATTATAAAAATTACATTTAATTTTAAATACAAAAAGACTTCTCGCTACAAATCTTGAGTAAACGCTCCAAGTACTCCGGAGAAAATATTCAAATAATAACAACGAAAGCGAAAACTGGAGCGAAGCAGAGCCAAGAAAGTCCAAATAAACCAATAACTTGGAAGAAACTTTAATAAAACAGGAATGCTGCAGGTGAATTGATAAGCGCTTTCACTCAATACAAATGAGCTTCATCAGATCACACAGACCAGTGTCTATAGAAGCTATATATATATATATATATATATATATATATATATATATATATATATATATACTGACAATGATTATCATTCACCTATCAAGCACCATGTCTACTTACATATTAATAAGCTGTAATTATATATATGTAAAGTGTCTAAAAACAAAAGAAATTACTATAGAAATATAAAACATATAAAAAACAGATATGTCTCTAAAAACATGCCATACTCAACATATATATCTCTGTACATCTTTATGCATATAAGAAAAAAATATATGATTTAATAAAAATGCACATATTGTCAGGACCTAATATTAAAATCTAACATTTCTACGCTTCTTAAGTATAGGCTTGATAGAGGCTCTCTCATTGAGTCCAGAGCCTCTATCTGCTCTCAACCTGATTATCCATTTACTTTCTTGGCTCTCTGTATGGTTCCTAATATCGCCCCCACGTATATTTGGCTTAATACTTTCCAATGCTCTAAATCGAAAGTTATGTTCGGCCCCTTTCTGAACTACATGCTTAGCCAAGGCATTATGCAAGGATGCTTTCCTCATATGATAGACATGTTCTCGTATTCTATCTTTAAATTGGCGATTCGTTTTGCCGACATAAAATGCATTGCAGGCCTGGCATACCGCCAGGTACACAATATTCACAGTGTCGCAAGTAGCATCAACCTTAGTATTAAAAATAGTATGTAGATCAGGATGTAAAAATTCTGCATTGGTATCAATAAATTTGCAAAAGTTACAATGTCCACAGGGTCTAGTATTATTAAACTCTAAGTATTGCCCTTGCTTCTTCGAATGGCAAAGCATTCTCCTTAGATTTAGTTTATTCCTATAAAGGAATTGAGGTCTAGTCCCCACTATATTCCCAATAACTTCATCAGTACAAAGAATCGGCCAATGTTTTGTAATTATATTCCTTACAGCTGAACAATCAGTACTGTAAGTTAATGAGACCCTAACTCCAGGGACTCTTTCACAAGTAGCCTTTGCATTATTAACCTTGGGTCCAAAATAAGGGGTGGCTCTATTAGATCTAAGTTGGCTAATGTCTATAAGGTTCGATTCAATTTCATTAGTATCATCACTAATTTCATTAGTATCATAGCCACGCTCTATACTTAAGAAGCGTAGAAATGTTAGATTTTAATATTAGGTCCTGACAATATGTGCATTTTTATTAAATCATATATTTTTTCTTATATGCATAAAGATGTACAGATATATATATGTTGAGTATGGCATGTTTTTAGAGACATATCTGTTTTTTATATGTTTTATATTTCTATAGTAATTTCTTTTTTTAGACACTTTACATATATATAATTACAGCTTATTAATATGTAAGTAGACATGGTGCTTGATAGGTGAATGATAATCATTGTCAGTATATATATATATAGCTTCTATAGACACTGGTCTGTGTGATCTGATGAAGCTCATTTGTATTGAGTGAAAGCTCTTATCAATTGACGTGCAGCATTCCTGTTTTATTAAAGTTTCTTCCAAGTTATTGGTTTATTTGGACTTTCTTGGCTCTGCTTCGCTCCAGTTTTCGCTTTTGTTGTTATTATTTAATTTTAAATGTTTACCATCCCTGTGTCAAATAAAAATCAGATGTTTTCATGTTTGGGAAGAGAGTGAGAAGCAAAAGCTTGAGTAGTAGTAGTTACAATTGGGATATTACAGTAAAGATATCCATGTCTAAGGAGGAACAACAAATGGAACATTACAATATAGATATCACCACAAAAAGAGGAACAATTGGGACATTACAATATAGATATCACCACAAAAGGAGGAACAACAAATGTAACATTACAATATAGATATCACCACAAAAGGAGCAACAACAAATGCAACATTACAATATAGATATCACCACAAAAGGAGGAACAATTGGGACATTACAATATAGATATCACCACAAAAGGAGAAACAACAAATGTAACATTACAATATAGATATCACCACAAAAGGAGGAACAACAATTGGGACATTACAATATAGATATCCCTGCACAAGGAGGAACAACTGGGATATTACAACATACAGCAGATATCCCAGAATAACGTGGGACAACAATTGGGATTTTACAACTTGGATATCTTCACATATGGAGGAACAACAATTGGGCCATTACAACATAGACATCCCCACATAAGGACGGACAACAACTGGGACATTACAACATAGATATCCCTGCATAAAGAGGAACAACAACTGGGACATTACGACATAAATATCCCCACATAACAAGGGAGAACAATACAGACATTACAACATAGATATCCCCGCATAAGAAGGAACAACAATTGGGACATTACAATATAGATATCCCCGCATAACGAGGGACAACAATTGGGACATTACAAAATGGATATCCCCACATAAGGAGGAACAAAGGATCATAGGAGTTACAAGGCAACTGAGTCATAAGGCCATTTCTGACTCTCATTTCAATAAGGGCAAGGCCAGCTGTACAAGGAGCAAATTTATGAACACCCATCGAGTTGCCCAGCTCCATTTTAAAGGCAGGCAATTTATCACTCTGCTTAACATGGACAGGACTTTTGTCCCAGAAGAGGGGTAGGTGCTGCATGACAAATCTATCCCTCCTCTTTTTGACTTATTTGTTGGAGTAGATTTAGACTGCTGTCCCTAGTGTTGCTTGATTTATTGAGGTAAAGATTTCTTGGACTACTGGATCCCCTATAACCCTACAGGCAAGACACAGATCACCCGTCAGTTGTCCATATAAAAATGAGTATAGGGATACAATGTCTATTCTTTCTTTGTAGTTCAGCTCCTTTCGGCCTCTGATCTTTTTAGTTATAAATCTTATGTTTTTTTTTTCCAATTGCTTGATATGATTAGTAATACATTCCAAAGGGGACACTGTACTCAATGATGGGGCTAATCAATGCTGAGTACAAAGAGGTGAGGACTTCTTTTGATCTAGAAGAAATAGCTTTTTTCTGTGAGCTGTGCAAGGTAAAGATTTCCTAATCAGTGTTACAACATAATGGTGAGACGTAAGGGAGCTATCCACCTACTAATCTAGGTCTTCCATGAATTTTTCATTTTGAATTGGTGTGTTATCTATGCTGTGAGTTGGAGCTATGGAGTGACAAATGCTACAATGTTGCATTTTTTGGCATTGAGCTTGAGCCCATTTTTAGTACAGAAACTACTAACAAGTGTAAGCTCCTGCTTGTGTGCATGTATGAGAGGGGGACTTCACGATGATTCCCAGCTAGCAATAATCCATAAAAAGAAGTTATGTCTTCAGCATAATGCTCCATCTGAGTAGTTGTACTTCATTTGACTTCAACCAAGGGTATTCAGATCTGGATCAGATCTGAGATAACCGCATCACTAGCATTTCATCCGAGCTTCAAGCTCTTCCCCTTACCCATAATGCCCCTCTGTCTCCTTCCTTCCCTCAGATCGAGTTTGCTGCATCAGAAAACATAAACCCAACCCAAAAGGACCTTACCACTAAAGGCCCCCACAAATCTAAGCCAAGCATAACCAAGAAAGCCACCAGCATGTACCTCTCCCATATACCAGGACAGGACAAAAGTGATAGGGTCAGGGGGAAGGGGGGGATGGTTGAAGACAAATGAAGTACAACTACTCAGAGGAAATATTATGGTGAGTACATAACTTCTTTATTTGAAGTAGTTTATTTGGTCTTTAACCTGTGGGACAGAGTCCCCAGCTACCAACATCTGGGTGGCACTCATGTAAGGATATTTCGGAGCACCGCTGAGCCAAAGGATGCTCTACTCCTGGATACCATGTCCAATTTGTAATGGGGTATGATATGAGGACCAAGTAGCTGCTGAACAAATGTTATTCAGTGACACTCTAGACCAGAAGGCCGCTGAATTGCCAAAGATCTAGTGGAATGGGCTTTAATCTGACCCAGAGGGGAAATACGTTTATCAGAATATGCCCAGATGATACAGTGGGAAATCCAGCGAGCAATGGTGACTTTAGAAATAGGTTTGCCTAGGAACAGTTTGGAATAGGACACAAACAGTTGATTTACAGAAGGATTTCATTCTGTGTAAATAAAACCTCAGTTGCCTATGTACATCCAACAAATGTAACTTGTATTCACCCTTGTTTTGGAAATTTGGAAAGAAAACAGAAATTGATTGATTGATTAATATTGGTTTTTGAAGCCACTTTAGGAAGAAAGGAGGGGTTAGTACACAGGGAAACCCTATCCTTATGAATCACCATGTAAGGAACCTTAATAGACAGGCTTGAAGTCTCAATACCCTCCTGGCAGACGTGATAGCCACCAAAAAGGCAGTTTTCCAAGAAAGGAATTGTAAATCTACTGATGCCACTGGCTCAAAGGGAGGGGGGACTACAGCTTGCAGAACAAAGGTGAGGTCCCATTGAGGTGTTGGATCTTTCACTGGGGGTTGTAACAGAAAAGTTCCATTAATGAAGGTCTTACAAAGCCTGGAAAAAGCAAAGGAAGCCATGTTTTCCTTCACATGGAAGTTAGAGATGGCAGCAAGTTGGACTTTAACAGTAGAACAACTAGCATCTTGGTGAAATATACCAGATAGAAAGTCCAGAATAGCCAGATCCGGAGCTGTAAAGGGATCTAAGTTCCATTGAGAGGCCCAAATAGAGAAGCTTTTCCATTTGCTATGATATATCTTTCTAGCAGAAGACTTGTGGGCCGCCACCAGAATGGTTTTAACTGGAAAGGATAAACCAGGAGTCCTAATCATTACTGGAACTGGAGCAGCCAAGCTGTGAGTTTCAGACTGTCCAGGTCTGGGTGAGGAATCCCCGAGGGGTGAGAAATGAGATCCGGGATCGGATCCAAGATCCATAGTGGAACTACTAGGTGAGACCAAAGTGAGGGAACCAGACATGGCGAGGCCAGACTGGGGCAATAAGGATTACTATGCTCCCCAGCCTGCGAGCTTTCTGAAGAAACTTTGGAATGAAAGGTTACAGCGAGTAAGCATAAGCAAGACTGGGAGACCAAGCATGAACCTGTGCGTCTCTGGGGACTTCTCCCTGAGAGGGGTTCAGAGCGAAAAACTCACTGCATTTCGTGTTGGAAGGAGATGCGAAGAGATCGCAGCAAGGCCGACCCCACTGGAGGAAGATCTGTTCTGCTACTGAAGGATTCAGAGACCACTCGTAAGGTATCAAAGTAGTCCTGCTGAGCCTGTCCGCCAGAATGTTGGACCATCCTGGGATGTGCACTGCCGCCAGAAAGCAGCCTGTGGAAATCGCCCATTCCAACACTCTCATGACTTCTCGACAAAGGAGGTAGGATCTGGTTCTGCCCTGCTTGTTGATATACCAGACTACTGACATGTTGTCTAACTGAATAGCAATAGTCCCTAGAGGAAGATGGGCATGAAGGGCCTGCAATGCTAGAAGAACCGCCCTCATCTCCAGGACATTGATATGCAAATTAGTCTCAGAAGGGGACCACGTGCCTTGGACCTTCCTTCCCAAGAAATGCCCCCCCACCCTAGCTGGGAGGCATACATGGTTACTGTGGTTGTGGGAAAGGGTGGAAAAAAGGGACAGCCCTGGAAAAGTTCCGAGGAGAGAGTACACCAAAGACGTGACTCCCTGCAAGCCTGTGATATGCATATCGGATGGGACAAAGGTAGGTCCAGAAGGGACCACTGAACCCCTAACTTCCACTGGAGGACTCTCATGTAAAGACATGCAAAGGGTAGAAGATTGATAGTGGCTGCCATGGAACCCAGGGCCCACAGAACTGTTTCTGCTGAGGGTAAGATTGAAGAATCTAAGAAATATGAAGTTTCAGATTGTTTACCCTTTCTGGGGTGAGAGAGACTTTCATTTGAAACATGTCATGCCGAGCTCCAATAAAGTCTAAGCTCTGAACTGGAGTCAGTGACGATTTGCTGAAGCCGATTGTAATTCCCAGTCTGTTTACTAGAAGAAGAAAGTAATCCCTGGCATGGCATAGTACACAGTTGGAAGGGGCAGCAAGGACCCAATCATTCAGGTAGGGATAGACCTGGATTCCATGAAGCCTCAGGTGGGTCACTACCACTGCCATGACTTTGGTGAACACCCTGGGGGCTGTGGTGAGACCAAAGGGTAGGGCCCTGAACTGATAATGATTGGCCCCCAGCTGGAAGTGAAGAAATTTGCGGGAGTGCCTGTTCATTTTGATAAGATAGTACACGTCCTGGAGGTCGATTGAGCAAATCCAATCCTCTTGCTTGCAGGTAGGGCAAAATGGACTGAAACGTGACCATCCAGAATTTCTCCTTGGCTACTGACAGGCTCACAGTCGAAAGATCCAAAACAGGTCTTAAGTCTCCCATTTTCTTTGGCACTAAAAAGAACCTGCATAGGTGCCCATCTGGATTGGTCTAGGGGGACTGGCTGGATCACTCGTTTTCTTAGCAGCTTTTCTATCTCCAGTGTTGCTTCCCCCCTTTGTGTGGGTGAAACGTCTGGGAGGAGTTTTGGTGGGGGAGGTGGATTCACAAATGGGATGGAATAGCCTCTGGATATGATTTGTAACACCCAACAGTCTGTTGTAATGGACTCCCATTCCATTGGATGTAAAGAAAGACAGACCCTGACTGCCTCCAGAGATGAGCAGTCAGGCAACCCCTTCAGGGCTGTTGCATGGGTCTGTCCGAGAATAGTTCTCGGGGACCCAAAGTTCTTCATCCCCCTCTGCTCTGGGACGGTCTCTATCGTAACTCCCTCTGCCTCTGGGAGATGAACAGTCCAGAGTGTTCCAGGAGAACTGAGATTTCCAGAACCACATCTTTTTTGCCCCTAGCTGATTCCTTCAAAAGTATCTGTGGGGGGCTGATAAGTGGATCCTGATGGCAGACAGTGTCTTCCCCTCCTTCTCACTCTGGACTAGAGTCTCTCACATGGGCTTCTCAAACAGGAAAGAACCATCATAGGGGGCATTAGCAAATAACACAGAGAAGGATTCTGAAAATTGACAAAGCCCGAGCCAAGTGCGTCGCCTCAAGGCAATGCTGGACCCAACCGCCTGGCAGCTCCTTCCATGGCATGGGAAAGGAGACATATGGACATATTTGCAACGGCTTTCAGAGTGGCCTTTGCCGATGTGGACTCTAGGGGTGACTCAGCAACTTCCTTGACTAAGTCATGCTGTAGTCGGATGACATGCGCCATGTAATTCAGTGCCCTTATGGTGAAGGCTGCTGAAGCACAGACTCACTTCCCCAAATGATCCATTGTCCTCAACTCCCAGTCAGGAGGATATCCCATACAGTCTCCTGCATGAGCTCTTTCTTGGTGGCAGCTGCCACCACCATAGCATCTACTGGGGACCCCTTACTCCAGCTTGTCCTGCCCGGTGGGTGGCTAAGAACTATGTCTGGCCTTTTTGGAATAGGCTACATGCTGTCTGGTTACTTCTATGCTCTAGAGGTGATTAGGTAAACCAGTGGATCTGCAGAGGGGGACACCCAGGAGGTAGATGGGCCTAAGCCAAATGCCTCTAGGAACACTCACTTGTCCGGGGTTGGATTTTAGGTGGACCACCACCCTCTTTGGCGTAGGAGTTCCACAATGTCTCCAAAGGAGACATCCTCGGGGGGGGGTGACCTGGGGGAACCTTCCCCTTCCTCCAAGTAAGTGTCATCCGTGAGGGACTTTGGAGCAGACTCCAAGTGCCTCCTTTTACACATTCATTTGTGAGGAGCCTCCTCAGTGGGACTCTCTGGGGGGGGGGGACTAGCAAACTTCTGGCTGCTCCCTAGTGGGTGCTCCTTGAGACAGAGCAAGCACGGGCTGTCCCGGAGATGACAGGAAGGTCAGAGCCCTACCCAGATCTGAGGGAGTTGGGCAGATTCCAAAAAGGAAATGGTCAGGGGTCTTGACCCACTTGAGAGGACCCTCTCCACTGCGTCAAATGCCGAAGAACACCGAACCGCTTGGGAAACAAGTAAGTGAGCTGCTCCCCTCGAATCTGACAGGGGAGTTGGAGCCAAGCCTGCAGGAGCTGAGATACCAAGGGGGACTGCACTCAGACAAACTTAGAGCTGACAAAACCCCCTCGGATACAACGTTGAGGCTATGGCCCCAAGAGCTCGGATCCAACATGCTCAAGGCAATGGCCGGCGTTGCAGTACAGGGTACCATGGACGCCAACCCCCTGACCCCAAGAGCTCTCAGATCCAAAGACTCAAAACCGAGGTCAGATCGGAGAAAGGAGCTATGCAGGTGAAAAAGGGCTGCAAGCTCACCGCTCCGGAGGGAGAGGGGGCTGGCAAGACTTCCATCTGGATCTGGGTGCAGATGAACTTCCGCATCATCCTGTCCATCTCTGACTCACTCAAGCTGCGGATGGAGTGTGATGAGGAAGTCAGTGACACCGGCTGGGAGTGCCGGTGAGGGGAGGCTCTAGATGGTGGCCTAGATAACTCCGGCTCCGGGGAAAACCTGGGTGAATGGACCCAAGAAGTACTGGGCCTAGGAAGGGTCCTAGATTTAGGAGGAGGTCCCAATGGAGCCAAGTGGTTTGGAGACCGCTTCCTAGTTCTGTCCTTATGACGCTTTTCCCTATATGCAGGCCTCAAGATGGGAGGTTGAGTCCAAGAGGCCTGGGAAGAGGCAGACACCGTGGTAGCAGTAGTAGCAGGGACAGCCGTCACTGAAGAAGCCAAAAGTCCATTTATTATTAGTTTAGCCTTCCTATCCTTGAGGGCTCTGGGATTAAAGCCTGTGCAAATAAAGCAGGCTGTATCCAGGTGGGCCACTCCTAAACACACTACACACAGAGTGTGGCCATCCACTGGAAAGAGCTTATGGCCACACTCCATGCATTTTCTAAAGACAGGCTTAGGGTTCTCAGCCATGTCTAGAAAGAAGCCCAACACACACAAACCCACACACACGCTCACTTACTAAAGGGGTAAAGGAAGGCCAAGGAAGGGATAACACTAAAAGATAAACTCTAAACTTTTTTCTTTTTTTTTTTTTTTTGACAACCGACGACCAACGCAAGATAGGGGAGGTTGGAAAAAAGAGATCGGGAATCCTACTCTAACACTAACTGGAAAAAGTATCACTTACCCACAAAAGATGCCTGTAGCTCAGCAACCACGATGCTTAACTTTTCCGTGGCAAACAAGATCTGAGGGAAGGAAGGAGACAGAGGGGTTTATGGGTAAGGGAAGGAGCTTTGAACTCGGATCAGATGCTAGTGATGCGGCCGTCTCCGATCCAGATCTGAATAACCACAGGTTGAAGACCTAATGAAGTAAACGACTTCAGATACTTATGTCACTAAAATAACTGAAATGCCATCCTTGCATAGTCACACTAGGGGGTCTTTTTCCTCCTGGGCTTAATGATCACTTGTAGTTGGTTCCTTATGTCTAAATAAATATTTTTCTGGGACCATATTAGCATTATATAATTTAGGTCCAGGTCTTAAACTTATGTTTAAGGTTTTCTAGTCCTTTTGTTGTATAGATATTGGACAGGGGTGGTTCTGTTCGGCCCTGGTACAGCGTTTATCATTTTTATTGATTGGTTGTTCCTTGAGTGGTCTCTTATGGCATGGAGATTAATTATTATATATCTTTTTCTCTTACATGTCAGTTCCCCCTATATATATTGGAACATTTAGATTGGCGTACTACGCTATACTATGGCTACATAGTTTTCAGACTATATATGTTTAGTGTATAACTATATTTCTAGGCACCTCAAATATATTGAGTCATTGTGTTGTGGATGGCTAGTTTATAATATTGCATTGTATTATGTTGTTGTTCACCATTTCTGATCATGAACTAATTCTAGTTTTGATTGTTATTTTGGATGTCTGACGGCTGACTTTACCATAAATTATTTGATCTCAGATCATTGGGTGTTCCTATGGCATCACACACTTCATTTTTGTTTATTATCTATTGTTGTATGTATTTCCCTTTCTAACATGCATTTTTTGAAAATGTGTCTATTGGTATATATTTTGTTTCAATTGGTCTTTGGTTTTTCCAGGGATCTGGATGTTACACTGAAATTTTAGGATTTAAAAACTTTGTTATTAGTTAGGACTTTGTTTTTATATAAAAAACTTTTTTGGGCAATGGCCACTTTTCAATACTTCATTAATATTTATGACCTCTGTTTGCCTATTGGTTCAGAATTTATATTTAATGTATGATGGATAGGACTTTGTTGTTTTGTCCTACACTGAAGAAGGCAACATTTGCCGAAACCGGTCTGTTTGCAATAAAGGATTGTAATTTACCTCTGCATCTGCTCCTGCTGGTCTACTTTGTTGCTTTGTGGTATATGGTTTGGACCGTGCATGGAACTTGGTTGGTTTGTGTTTTTTTTATAAACCACTCCTGGGGGTGGGTTTCACTAAAAGTGTGAACCATTCCAGGGATAGTCTTCAGACTAAAAAGTTTGGAAAAAACATGTGTATTGCAGTACAACTGGAATACCAATAGTATAAAAAAGTGATGGAATCTAACTGGAATATTTTAGAACAAACAGGGACATTTTCAACAAAGTGGGAGAGAAACCAATGTTTATTAACAGGATGGGTCTAAACCTGAAAAAACTTTTTGAAATGAAATTAGATGGGATTGAGGTGGTGGGTTTAGGCACTAGACTATGTGGAATGTGTGCACAATGCCCATACATTAACAAGCAGGTTTGTTTGGTTTTGAACAATAACTTGAAAAGTAAAATTGCATTCAAGAAGGGGAAATTGTAATACCACTGGATTAGTTTATTTGGTAATCCATGGTGGTGCAGCGGTAGCATTGTTGCCTCACAGCAAGAGGTTCTCCCGTTCGATTCTCAGCTAGTGTGCGGGGAGTGCCTTCTGTGTGGAGTCTGCATGTTCTCCCCGCGGGTCGAGTGGCGTTCTGAAAGACATGCATGAATGGGCGTGCCTTTGTTGAAGGTTGGGCATCAAGCTGGCAACTCGGCACCGTGAAAATCTACTGCCAATAATTAGCGGACCGGAGTTCAGCTGTGGCAACCCCTAACCAGGAAAATCCGAAAGACAAGACAGAGAGAGTGAGTTTATTTGACAGTGTGTGTCATGTACTCACTATTATGTGGGAAAAACAAAACGTATGTTAAAAAACAGAGTGTATGAACACAACAATGATATAAAAAAATCATAAATTATCCAGTGCTTTGTACAAGCATTCCCTCACTTGTACAGGGTTTGTGAAATTTGTGTTTGGAATACTGGACATTGTCAAAATTAACCCTAGGTGTGGAGACTGGAAGAACTTATTAAAGAAAAGGGAAACTCAGTGGCAGCTTAAATTAGCTGCAATGTTTCCACCCGGTCTGAATGAGACTTTCTATGGCTCCCATGTTGTTGGAAAGGGCCGACAGATTTTAGTTATATATATATATATATATATATATATATATGTGTATATAAAATTTTAAACATGATACATTTATGTATGTGAATTTGGGGTTTTACATTATTATAAGTAAGTCAATACTATATGTTTATGTGTGAATTTTAGTAGGGTTTTGGAATGTATTTAACATTTTTATGACGTGGTTTCTTTAATGTTATGTATAAAACTTTTTGGAATTAATGAGGTTCAACTGTGATGTCATTAATTGAAAGTATTTAAATGGTTCATTTTTAGTAGGAAGTTGTATTGAGATGAAGTCTCTTACAGGAGAGAAAGCACTTAATACTAATAAATTACTAGATTTTTATTTTTACTTCCCGAGTGCATTTTCTACAAGGATGGCATTTCAGTTATTTTTGTGACACTTGTGTGTTTTTTACTTGGTGTGGTGTTCCTTGGTACTTCAGAAACTTAGTTAACCAAAGATCCTTGCTCGATAAGTGGAGATCTGAAAAGTACATGTTGAACAGCAGTGGTCCAAGCACAGGCCCCTGCAGAACTTCACTGGTCATTTTCATACTCTGAAAGGATGCACACCATTCTCTTACAGTGTGAGTACTGTCTGTAAACCAGATGGCTATCCAACTAACCACATATACAGGTCAATTTTTAACTCCTTCAAGTTGCTTATTATATTTTCATGTAGTATGGTATCAAATGCCGTGGTTAGGTCAAGGTACACTGTGTGGACAGCCTAACCACAATCTACAGTCTGTGTGACCCTCTCAGCAAAGTTCACAAGATCCATTTGACAGAATAAACCCTTGACAAAGCCAAACTGCAGCAGCCTGAGTCTATTAAAAGTTTTTGGCATCATAGTTAATTAGGTCAGTTATATATTCCATGGCTTTGCATATAGCCCTCGTTATAGTGGTTGGTCTGCAATTCTCAGGTCTGTGGTGAGGCCACCTTGTGGATTGTCATCAGAATATCTTCTCCTTTAATCTTCTTTTTGCGGGGGGGGGGGGGAGCTAAGCCCCTCAAATCCCTGAACTTATATATACCAACTCTGAGATCACCATACCTTGGAGAAAAGGGAATATTCCAAGTAATGGCATCGCAGACTCAGTATATGCAAATCCATTTTTCGTCCATTCATTCCCCATACTTAAGGGCACACACTAGCAAGTTCCGACATTTCAAATGATTATCTGCTTAATGCTATTAGACAACACAGTGTGTTGTCAGGCCCCATGGCTAATGTAGTATTTGTGTTGGATAGGACCTTCATTACATACTATTTCATGATGGCTGGTGGCTCGATTCCATTAGTGACAAGTGAGATGTAAGAGATGACTAGGGTGAAGTTGGCAATAAAGTTATTTGACAGTACATTGGCAATATCCAATGGATCAGAGTAGTTAATTCCATCATGAATGAGCTTGGAGCAATGTTGAGTGTTATTTCTTATTTTTCTAACATAACTAAAGACAGATTTGTATTTGTCTTTGGCTTCTGTAGCTACTCTGATTTTCATGGGATAACTTAACGGCCTGCAGACATAAAGGCAAAAGTGTCCTGGAAAAATGTAGTGCATATTTTTGTATTAGTGCCTGTTTGGGTTTCATTGTATCATTTATAATGCATCGCATTTCTGTACAATCATATACCTGCATACCTGGCAGTTAGAACAGGGGACTAAAGATCTGAGCTGCTTCTTGTGCCCAGGGAATAGGGTTTGATTCATTCTACCTTTGTTTACCTACTGTATGACTCTGTGAAAGTGAATTAACCAGACAATATTCTCAGGTCACCCCTGAAAATAGACAATTATGTTCAGTGGCCTTACCTAGTGAGCAAGTACATAAAATGAAAAAAATATATACTGTTGCTGGTTTCATCTTTGATTGTATCTGCAGTTGATATTTTTAGATCTTTACACCCACTATGAGAAAAAGATAAGGTTCAGTAGCTCATTGTAATAGTCAGTTGAACACAGCAGGATTGTAGTGACACCAATGTTTAAGAATGAACACTTTGAATGGTTTGCTTCAAATGGCCAAGGGGGGCCCAATTAGATACATGACTAGAATAGCGTCCATTCATTTTTATTAAGTTTATAGCACAAATCATAGTCCATATGCACTCAAATTATTGCTTGTTTTCATTCTATGGATGTTTTGACCCATTTATGAACCATGTCAGCGTAGCGATGAGTTTAAGCAGTGTATTAAAAATCACACAAACAATCTTGATACATCATCACACCTCAGAAATATAATAAAGATGATTGCACAAGTTAAGCAAACTGATCTTAAGACCTACTTAAGTCATTTTGGCAGCTAATGGGGTATTTATCCAAACAAACAGAAAACATGATCACTTATAGTACGAATGGCCACTGATAAAGGGTGTGATGTATCTGAAGTGTAGATGCGTTGTTAATCATCATTCTCCCACTTCATTATGCATTTACCGCCAGTCTACTGATATCGATTAGGAAAACTGAGCCACATTCAGAATAAGAAAAAGAAATTTGCACACTTGTACATATAAACACACACATACTCCCTAAAATAACATTGCTCACAGAATTTAATTCTAATTAAAATGAATAAAGAAAGAATACAAAAATAAAATGTAAATCATAACTAGCTAATATGAAAATGGTGCTGGCAACAGAACATACCAGAATCTAACTCACATACGTATTTTCTGACCCAGTGACTCCCCAGACTTTGGACTAGACCGCCCATACATATCAAGCAGAGCGCCTCTTTGCCCCTCTTCAAAAGGAACCTTGATGATTGGATGGGAGAAAGGAAATTCACCCTGGGGATCACGTCAGTCGCCCTGCTAGACAGGGGTCCAGGGAAGTAAATAGTGTGGGATGAAATAGCCAGGGAATTGTTATGGCTAGGCTTGTATAGGCCCTAGGGCCAATAGCCTAGTACCAACCTATGAACTACTATTATCAAAAAACATAATCTAATACTAAATTGCAGAAAATAAATAATTAAAACTAGGAGCTAAAAAAATCAGTTAAAATGTATCCACCTGCAGCTTTAAAACACTAATAATGGAAACATTTTCATTCAAGCCAGGTCTTTCTGTCACATTAAGGGTTAAGCGCCAAAATGATTCTCTGTGTTCAAATTAATTTTCCCAGTACCCAGCTTGAGGGCTTATTGGGATCTTCTTGAGTATAAAGAATACAGATCTTTAAAAAATCTTGCAACACTCGGGAGTGTCTGCTAAGGACATTCTTCTTCCCTCACTTTTAATACTATACTCACATTCATATATTCATTGTCCAAGTTGTCTCTCTCTCTCTCTTTATAGTTTCCCTCTACAAAAGGCTTCACAGGAGAGGTAGCATGCTACATATACTACTCCACTGGATAAACAGTTGTGTTATCATCTAAACCTGAATACCCTTGGGTATCTAGAAATTACAACACTATTTCTACCATTAATGTACTTGTGTTGTTGACAAACACCACTCTTATTCATGCCCTTATTAAAGCATGATTTATCTTACCATCATCCATCTTATAATCCAAGGCAAGTTTAATATTGGTACCTTTATTGTATGCGGACTTGGGTCTCTGTCACAGTGCATCATCCACTGTACCAGAGTGAATAGTGGCAGGAAGTTCCTTCTCAACTGTCATTTATCTGCTAGCATATTTGTCCAACTTGTCTAATCAATTATCAGTCTTCTTTTCACACACAGGCAAAAGCATAGCCAGGCATATGTCATGGCATGTACTTTTTAAAAACCATCTGCACTTTGTTTGTAGCTTTGAGTTATAACATGCTTAAATACCTCACACTATAAATATAATGTTCCTGCTTCTTCACCTCTTTTGTTTTTGATGTACTTATTATTCCTCTTGGATGCATTTCCTGATTCATAAACGTTATTTCCCCATTATTCCCTGCTCTCCATCTCTCAGTCCTGAACAGCAGCACAATAACAATGAAATCCCTTCATTTTCTCATCATCTTCCAGTGTCCTCATTGTCGTCTTCTTCCACAGTCTTCCATTCCCTTTCTTATATATATATATATATATATATATATATATATAATATGTGTGTGTGTGTGTGTGTGTGTGTGTGTGTGTGTGTGGATATACACACACACACATGTGCGCCTACTTCACAAACAGAAATCCTACTTCCCTGACTTTCATACAACCGAGACGACAAAACTCAGAAGAGCGACCACCAAGAACACCGACCTTCAACTCCAAGTAAGTAACCGCTTGGCCAACCTGAAAAACAAACTAAAACCAAAGCAAACTAAACCCACTCATGTGGGGGGCTGTGCCCCCCACTAAGTATACCAACTCTGAGATCACACTATCATGGGGGTAAGAAGCAAAGTTCACCATGGTATCCAAGCGGTTACTTACCTTGAGTGAAATGTCAGTGCTATGGATTTTCAGCTTTGTCTTCTTTGTATTTTAAAAGATGGTTAAGTGGGATTTCGGTCCACACACACATGTATATATATATATATATATATATATATATATATATATATATGTGTGTGTGTGTACATATATATATATATATATATATATATATATATATAGATATATGGGATCCGTACACATGCTCGACTACCATATGTCTGAATCACAAAACATCGAACACACATACAAAAAAGAGCTTAACATCGACAAGCGCTTCTGTGTATGTGTGCCTGTTTCAAAGATCGGACTACAGTGCGGGTAAGGGAAAATTCCCTTTTCTCCACTGTAGTGCAATCTCGGAGTGAGAATAATAAAGTAGGGGGGTGTGGGTTTTTTTTTTTTTTTTTTTTTTTAACTATACATACACAGAAGCGCTTTTCGATGTTAAGCGCTTTTGTGTATTTGTGTTCGATATTTTGTGATTTGGACATATGCTAGTTGAGCATGTGTCCTAGGCCCATATATATATATATATATATATATATATATATATATATATACATATATGTCTCTTCTAAGAATTCTAACTCCATGACTATTATGTCAGAGACATTTTTGTCATACACTCACACCTGACTATGTTAACCTCCACTCCTGTTAGCTCAGTCATGGTGTTACTATAACTTTTACTTTACTTACTATCCCCCCTGGTCATTGATTTTCTCATTCTTCCTGCCCCTTCTCTCTCTTTGCTACTTAAATACTCTGTTCGTTCTCTCTCATCCATGTCTGATTTACCTCCTCCATCCATGCACCTCAGGTTAAATGCACAACTCTCCTAAACTGCCTTTCCAACAAGCCCTCCAGCATCAATCACCCATGTGAGCTGAGGTACAGCTTGTCCCTCCCAAAGTTCCTTAGTTTATTAATTTATTTATTACATTTGTTGACTGGGTATGTCCGACTGGCATTTTCAGTGGAGACCAAGGAAGAATAAAACTTCACAAATACAAAAAAAAAAAATACAAACATAGTAACAGCAACATTCGTGCAATAGAATTATATACAGCATCAAGAGACAGTGCGCAAATGCAAGGTCTTGATAAATATAGAGGAACTAGGGAGAAAAAACTCCACAGTGGTACAAAACATAATCAGAAGTATAACAAATAAAAGTAGCAGTAATTCTAAATACAATCAGTAGAAAGTACAGTTGTGTATACCTACCATAAATGTAGATGTTCGAGTGTCTTCACTGTTGCAGTCATAACTGTAGGGTACTCCTGCCGGCAGGCAGCCCGAGGTCGGCCAGAATATCAAAGTCTGGGTCCGGTGTCAGCTGCATCAGCTAGTACCCTGACGTCAGAGCGCATGGGTATAAAGCCGACAGCCGACGCCATCTTCTCCAGCCTTTCTTGCCCCTGATGTCAGAAGCCCCCATAAAACCAAAAGGTGTCCCAAGGGAAACACAAATACACCAGAAAGGTAGTGGAAAAGGAAATACAGAAAGCAAATAGAAACAAGAGGGGCCTGGAGGGAGGGAAACACCGACTGCAACAGTGAAGACACTCGAACATCTACATTTATGGTAGGTATACACAACTGTACTATGTTCATCGTGTTTCACTGTTGCAGTCATAACTATAGGGTAGAATCACAAAGCTGAGAACACGGGAGGAGGTTATGAAGAAGAAGGAGCAGCTAGAAGACCCTGCAGGACAGCAGAGGCAAAGCCTGCCCTAGACAGAGTACAAAGGGAGGTTATAGTGCTTGGAAAAAGTATGCACAGAGCTCCAAGTGGCAGCTTCCAGAATGTCCTTGGTAGGAACTCCTCTGAGAAAGGCTGCTGAAGTGGCAGCTGCTCTAGTAGAATGAGTCCTGATGGTACCTGGAATCTGCTTTCCATAAAGAGAGTAACAATATCTAATTCCATGAGCAATCCATTTGGAAATAGTTTGCTTAGAAATAGCTTTACCTAGAGAACTGGAAGCAAATGAAATAAGCAATTGATCTGATTTTCTGAAACTTTTAGTTTTGTCCAGGTAAAAACGTAGTTGCCTGTGTACGTCCAATGTATGCAAAATCCTTTCCCCCTTATTTTGGGGTTTTGGAAAAAAGGTAGGAAGGTGAATAGTCTGATTTAGAGCCACTCTAGAAACTACCTTAGGCATAAAAGTAGGATTGGTCCTCAAGGAAACTCTGTCCTGATGGAAGATGAGGTATGGTTCCACGGCCATGAGGGCTTGTAACTCAGACACCCTTCTGGCAGAAGTCAAGGCCAACAAGATAGCTGTCTTCCAGGATAAGAACTTAATATCCACAGAGGCAGCAGGCTCAAAAGGAGGCAAAGTAAGCTTTTCCAAGACATAGTTGAGATCCCAAGGAGGGACAGGAGG
The DNA here is from genome assembly GCF_019279795.1 of Protopterus annectens. Classification (NCBI taxonomy): domain Eukaryota; kingdom Metazoa; phylum Chordata; order Ceratodontiformes; family Protopteridae; genus Protopterus; species Protopterus annectens. Next base: position 43,782,059 of record NC_056745.1, read on the forward strand.
AAATCTAGGAAGTCTTAAATTCTTAGCTCCTCTCAGAAATTGTCTAACCAGCTGGTGGGAAAAAATGGGAGGATCACAACTGAAATGTGCCGAAATAGCAGAAGCATGAATTTTGATAGAAGAAAAGGAAAGACCTTTAATCAAAAGGTCTGAGAGATAAAGTAAAATAGAAGAAATATCAGGTATTAAAGGATCAGAGCCACGATCCTGCATCCAAATACAAAATCTTTTCCATTTAGAAGCATAAGATTTCCTTGTACTGGGACGCCTAGCTTCCAAAAGAACATCCAAAACTTGTTTAGGAAGGGAAGAAGGAGTTAATTGCCCTTGATGAGCCAAGCTGCCAGGCAGAGAGTCTTGATTTGAGAGTGAAATACCTGACCCTGAGGTTTGTCCAGCTTTATCTTTAGCAATACCCGAGGCAGAAGAGGAAGAGGAGGGAAGGCATATCCCGAGAGATTCCTCCAGCTGAAGGACAGGGCATCCACTTTCCAAGCTGTCTTGTGGAAGGACCTGGTGCAAAATAGAGGCAACTGATGGTTGAGATGGGATGCAAACAGATCTATCTGAGGACAGCCCCAAACTGCAGTTATCTTGCTGAATAAGTTGGGGTCCAACATCCATTCGTGTGGATCCAAAATGTTTCTGCTTAGGCTGTCTGCTAAGAGATTTTGATTTCCTGGAATGAACTGTGCCTGAAGATCCAGATTCAAATTTAGGGCTGTGTCCCATAAGGTCATGGCAAGTCTGCAAAGGGGGTAAGAGTGGGAGCCCCCTTGCTTGTTTATGTACCACATGACTGTGGTATTGTCTGTTCGAATTAGCAGAGGTCCTGGCTTCAAAAGAGTCTGGAAGGCTAGAAGAGCATTTTGGACTGCTAACATTTCTTTTGAGTTGATGTGCCATAGGAGGTGTTTGTTTGTCCAAGAACCCTGTTGGCATTTGTCTAGAAAATGAGCTCCCCAAGCATAATCCGAGGCGTCCGTGGTTATGGTCTGAGTAGGTTGAGGAAGACGAAAGGGCTTCCCTTCATTCAAAACACACACCCTGGACCACCAAAGGAATTCCTTCTGGAGGCAGGGAATCAGTGGAATCATTGTATCCAGACTGTGGCAATGCTGAGACCATACACTCTTCAGGTACCATTGAAATTTCCTCATGTGAAGCCTCGCATTTGGAATCAACAGGATGCAAGAGGCCATGTAGCCCAAAGCCTGCAGGAATTTCCTTGCAGTGAGCTGAGTCAATGTTGCCAAGGTCTTGAAGATTGAAGCCAGCTGTAACTGTTTTTCTGGAGTAAGGAAGGCCATCTGTAAACTTGTGTCTAAAAGAGCTCCCAAGAAGGTCATTCGTTGAGAAGGAATCAAATGTGACTTTTTTATGTTCACTGAGAATCCCAGTAGTAGGAGAAGACGTTGAACAAAATGCAGGTGTTGAAGTAGAAGGTCTTTGCTGTCTGCCTGAATTAAACAGTCGTCCAGATAAGGGTAAATCTGAATCCCCTGAAGTCTGCAGTAAGCTACTACTGGAGCCAGGCATTTGGTAAAAACTCTGGGCGCAGTAGATAAGCCAAATGGCAGTACAGAGAATTGGAAGTGTCTCGAGCCTGCCTTGAATCTGAGGTACTTTCTGCATTGTTGCCTTATGGGGACATGTAAATAGGCCTCTTTTAAGTCCAATGTTACCATCCAAGCATCCTGTGAGAGCATTGGAAGAAGTTGAAGTGTAAGCATCTTGAATTTTGGAATTTCCAAAAAAAGTGTTTAATATTGAAAGGTCCAGAATAGGTCTCCAGGAATTTTGTTTTCTTGGGACCAGAAAAAGTCTTGAATAAAAACCTTTCCCCACCTCTAGAGGTGGAACAGGTTCTATGGCTCTTAAGGCTAATAAAGCGTCCACTTGATTTAAGGCCTCTGTCCATTGATGTTTTGGCAGATCTGGCCAGCCGGAAGGCCTTGGCAGAGTGGGAAAGCGGAATTTCTAGCCTTTCAAAATCACGCCTAACACCCATTTGTCCTGGGTTATGTGAGTCCAATTTTGGTAAAAAAGAGAAAGTTTTCCTCCAAGAGGGGCATCCAGGAAAGAAGGATCTGAAGCCCACCAGAGGGAGTCATTGAGTCTGCTTTCTTTGGGTTTGAGGTCTGTCTTCTCCCCTTCTAGGTGAAGAAGCAGTCCACTGTCTAGATCTGTAAGAGGCCTGAGCCAGCGCCCGACCTCTGGAGCGTCTATATCTTCCCCTTTGAGGCCTGTCAGAAGTGGGAAAAGACCAATTTTTGGAAGGCCAATTTCTGGAAAATCTGGGAGGCTGCACTTGCAAAAAATCTTTTACAGTCTGCATAGACTTGGCTTTTTCTTCCATCTTTTTAATAACCTCCTCAGCCTTAGATCCAAATAAGACATCATGCTGAACAGGAGCATCTAGCAATTTAGCTTTAACTTGTTCAGGTAAATTCTGCTCACGAAGCCAAGCATGTCTCCTAATAACAGTACCAGAGGTAGCCGTCCTGCAAGAAGCCTCTAAGGCATCAAAACCACAATGTAAACTATGTTTGCTAACTTGTTCAGTTGCATGCAACACATCCTGTAATTCCTAGTCCTCAGCACATGCAGGAAAGGTAGAAAGCCTCTGTTTTAAAACAGATAAAAGAAACTGTTGATACTTAAACCTGTGAAACTGGCAATTTAAAGCTCTAATAGAAAGGGTAGCTGAAGTATAAACCTTTTTGCCCCACCAGTCCAAGGCACGAGAATCCTTTTCAGAGGGGATAGGATTCTTAGAGGAGGCGGCCTTAGCAGCCTTAGAACCCTGAGAAATAGTTTCAGAATCAGCAGAAGGGTTCTTAAATAAGAATTGATGGGAATCAGGGACCCTGTAAAATCTATCAGGCTTAGAAGGAGCAGGCGGCATGGAATCAGGACTCAAGTTAGCTTCAGAGAAGGCATCATCCACAATGTCAAGTACAGGAGGAATAGCCAAAGGCCTGTGCTGAGGGAGAAGAAGAAATTCCCTAAGCCTCTTTTTAGAAGCAGAGTAATCCTGACCTTCCCAATGAAAATGCTCCCTCATCTCATGCAAGGTTTCCCCAAAAGAGAAATCTTCAGGAGGGGAGGCAGAGGGAACAGAATCCTCTGCGTCCGAATCCTCATAAGGAGGAAAAGAGTAATCCTGATCAGAGGAAGATAAAGAAGATAAAGAAGATACAGAAGCCTGATCAGAGGAATCATAAGGGATATCCTGTCTAGGCCTTTTCTCAGGAGGAGGGTGAGAACCCCTAATCATAGTTAATAAATCCTCAGCCATCCGTAGTAATTGCTTCTGAGTCTTAGGAGCTGAATCCGAGGAAGCTTGAGCAGAAAGTCTGGGTTTAACAGGAGTCTTTGACTTAGCTTTTGTCTTTGTGGAAATAGTAATGTGTGAAGGCCTGAAGACCCCCTCAGAAGCCGGTACCTGCATAGCGGTTCCGGACCCATCTGAAGGAGTGACGTCCGAAGGTCCTGCAGCAGACAAATTACTAGGCCTAGATGGCTCCCCATGTGAGTCCGTGTCGGCCATCGGTTCTGAAGTGGCGGACGACAGGGGCTGCAAAAGCGCCTCACTGACGACTGCCGAACCCGAAGCTGGGTCCGGCTGCAAAGTATCCTGTTTGGACCTCGAAGGCCTGTCCTTGTCTTTGCGTTTCTTCTGTAATCCGGTAGTCGGTAAAGTATCTGACGACATCCTATAATTAAATAGTCTACCGAAATAATTCAAGGCCCAATCGTACCTACGCTTGATAGTGCGAGAATTAAACCTGGCACAGAACCGACAGCAAGAAACGTCGTGGTCAGGGCCTAAGCAAGGTAGACAGTAAGAGTGGAAATCTTTATGAGGTATTTGTTTTCCACACGATACACAATTATTAACTTTTTCTGACATCGGAGGAGCAAGAAAAAGGTTTCCCCAACGGGGTACTTAGCTTTGAGAAGAGAAGTAGAAAACTTCGGACTGACGACAATCACACCACGTTGTCTTGAAAACGCCAACCAACAACTTGCGAACTGCTTTGCACCGCACGGCAAGAAAGACTGGAGAAGATGGCGTCGGCTGTCGGCTTTATACCCATGCGCTCTGACGTCAGGGTACTAGCTGATGCAGCCAACGCCGGACCCAGACTTTGATATTCTGGCCGACCTCGGGCTGCCTGCCGGCAGGAGTACCCTACAGTTATGACTGCAACAGTGAAACACGATGAACATCTATAGAAATACAGTTGCAGTAACACCCAAGAGACAGTAGCTATAATATAATGTGTAGAACTGTTCAATAGTAGTAATGAGTGAGAAAAAATAGATAGTATGAAGGTAAAGTTAGAAGGTAAGGAGAAAGGAAAAAGAAAGAGCAGGGAAAATAGATTAGCCTGGGAAGAGGCAGGAGCACAGCCAGTGCCTTATAAGGTGTTCCTTTAACAGTGATTTGAACTGTTCAGGTGTTCCAGAGTTTAACTATTTTGTGTGAATAGAGGGAGCTACCATGTTGGCTGTGGGACTTGGTTACCTTTAGTAGGAGTTTGTTGGAAGATCTAAGGTGCCTGGTATTTGCCTTAGGTTGAACTAAGGAAGAGACGGCAGGGCAGTTGTCTGTATTATATATTCATTTATGAACTAAGTATAGTTAATTGAAAGATAGAAGGTTGGGAAGCTCAAGCCAGTTTAATATAGAGAGACCTAAGCAGTGGTGGGATCTGTATGGGAGATTATTGGCAAATCTAGCAGTCTTTTGGTAACATGATTCTAGATTGCAGAGGTCAGATTTTCTAAGGTTAGTAAATATGAGAGAGCCATACAAAAGGGTAGATAGAAGGTGTGTGTGGGCAGTAGCAAGCCTGGCATTCAGAGTTAGAAAAGGTTTGGCCCTGTAAGGATACCTACTTTGATGGGAACTTTTTTGATGGTTTGGGCGATACGAATGTCAAATTTGAGGTTGTCATCTATGGTAACACCTAAACGTTTAGGTGTGGTTAGTGGAAGTGATATAGGTACCATTTGTAGAGATAACTGACAGAGGGGAAGGGGAAGACCTGGACTTTTTGTTACTGAAAACTATGATTTTGGTTTTGTAGGGATTTAAAATGAGTTGGCATTGGGAGAGGTAAGATTCAATGTCCTGAAAAGAGGATTGCATTTTTTGTTGAAGTTCTTGGGGAGAGGGGGTTGAACAGACAAGTGTAGCATCATCTGCATGCTGTATTATGGAGGCATGTTGGGTTGCTGTACTAAGATAATTTGTGAATATGATGAAGAGGATTGAACCGAGAATGGACACCCACGGTGATGAGGAGTAATGGGGAAAGAGAGTTTTCCCACTTTGTAGCCTGTTGACAATTAGAGAGGTAGCTGTGGAACCAAGTTAGTGAGGATAGACTAAGGCCATAGGAAGATAGCTTATTTAGCAGAAGCTGGTGAAATATGGTGTTGAAAGCTTTAGACATGTCAAGGAATATAGAAGAGACATGCAAGCCTTCATTCATGAGGTGGTGGATGGTGTTAGTAAAGGTTAAGAGGACAGTGCTGGTACTCTGCTTAGGCCTGAAATCATACTGAGAATTGGAAATAAGGTTATTGTTAAGGAAGTAGCTTATGAGCTGGCTGTGAATGTATTTTTCTAAGATTTTAGCTAGGGGAGAAAGTATGGCTATGAGACTCTTTGGAAGGGCCACCTTTGTGGAGAGGAATAATATGAGATATTTTCCATGTAAGTGGAACAGGTACTTACGTGTTATTGCAACCAGATTTTCACAATTGCAAATAGCGCCTACCTGCGGACAAATGAGTGGCTGAAAGACTTCTAAGTGCCAAGCATGGTCCTTACTACTTTCAAAAAAATATACATGACTTTAAAGAACAGGAACGATTTAAAAAATCCTCTTCCTGTTTTGCGAACATTACAGACGCACGCATGATGTATTGTGTGTTGGAATATTTTCACACTGCGCAATGTTTTTCCTTCTGTGAAGGATTCAGAGACTGTGAAACCAAGGGAGTTATGTATTACCGCTTTGTTTCACAAGCACCGTCATACAAAATGAAATGTGGAGTTTTCTCACCCCAACACTGTAACATGAACAGGTTTCCCTGTAAGTTTAGCAATGACAGTCACTATTCTCTGCACACTTTCTTCCACAAACTGGAAATAATGCAACCGACAGTACATTAGCAGACATGATAACTCAAGTGCAAGTCTGTAATGGACGCAAAACAGGAACATGATTTCTGAACTTGTTTCGGTTCATAAAACTCATGTACAGTTTTTGGCCACTTGTAACGACTTACAATAACACTTTGAAGTGTGTAATACACTCGCTTCTGTGGAGGAATGCGCATTTTGCAACCGCAAAAATTTGGTTACGATAACATGCAAGTACCATGGAACATGTTGTTCTTTAATAGAGCGATTGATCAGGATTGAAATGGGGTAAGCAATTGAAAGGGCAGCAAGTTTTAGATATTCATTAGGAAGTTTGTCTGTAGCATGGTTTGAGCTTGGTCAAGAGATTTTTTTATGTACTTAGTTTGCATAGTTTTTGTTTGTATAGTTTTCATAGGCATTGCTTCAGTTCACAGATATCCCATACCTCAAGTCTCTCACACACACACACACACACACACACACACACACACACACACATGTGGTATTTACCATCAAAAGGAGAAAGCATCAATAAAATGCCAACAGAAGAAAATGGCTGATATTTTTTGAGACTGAATCCCCAGGGATTGTGCCATCTCAAAGTTAATATATTTATGTATGTATAAAATCAGCAGATGATGTGGGAGGCTTGCCCCCCCCCCCCCCCCCCAAAAAAAAAACACTTGTCTGCTCCAGCTTTAAGACCCAGAGCATGCACAAAAGCTGCCAATGTTCCATTTTGTGACGTTTTTACATCAATGTTATGGACATTGATCATAGCTCTCAACATCTTAGCTCAAAAAATCTGGACAAAGCCTCAAGAATAGGGACAAATTTTAAATATTGCTCTTATAAACTTTGAAAGTTTCTAGAATAATAGGATTTATGTTGCAATACATTTTCTGAAAGATATGAAATCTGAACCTTAAATGTCTGTCTTTATTTGGTGAATTCAGTCCTTACTGATTTGCCTCAAAAATACTGAAAAATCACAAATTTTATGAGGAACAGACCAAAAAATATGAGGCAAAAATCTGGACAGTTGAGAAGTATGATGTTGATATTTTGTCTGTTAACTGGGTAAGTACACTAGTTCTCTTCAGGCGTAACCTGTGTACACTAGTTCTCTTCAGGCGTAACCTGTGTACACTAGTCCTCTTCAGGCGTAACCTGTGTACACTAGTTCTCTTCAGGCGTAACCTGTGTACACTAGTTCTCTTCAGGCGTAACCTGTGTACACTAGTTCTCTTCAGGCGTAACCTGTGTACACTAGTTCTCTTCAGGCGTAACCTGTGTACACTAGTTCTCTTCAGGAGTAACCTGTGTACACTAGTTCTCTTCAGGCGTAACCTGTGTACACTAGTTCTCTTCAGGCGTAGCCTGTGTACACTAGTTCTCGTCAGGCGTAACCTGTGTACACTAGTTCTCTTCAGGCATAACCTGTGTACACTAGTTCTCTTCAGGCGTAACCTGTGTTTAGAAGGCATTATGAAAAGAATAATACAAGCCTCTCCATCTGTTCCTGGGTTTAGTGTCTATCATTTCTTCAGTCCTACTGACAGTTGTGGGGAATATCGGTATCTGTCAACCATTTCATCACCTCACAACAGAATCTTCAGGGCATAAGATTTTAACTCCAGGATCTCCAAATCACATTAAACAAGATTAATTACCACTTACAATCACTATGTCCCCTTCTGAGTATGACAGGTATCTTAACACCTTAGCTGAAATCCCCATTTCCTGGCTAAGTGATGTGCCCTGTTCTTCAGTCTGACCACCTTCTGAAAAGTCTTCATTTGACCTTCTTAAATCTCTGGGATAGTCCTGTCTAATTTGCTTCCACCTTCATTGCCTGACCTTGTGTTCCTTTGTTCTTGAACAGATTCCTTTCTACTCCTCGGCTACCCCTACCTCGGCTGCACCCCCTACTACCTGGTCTGCCTACCCTCATTTCTCTGCCATTCTTCCTTCTTTCCCATGGAATCCTTCTCCTCTCTTTTGCTTATCTAATGAAGTGTTGTACTATTTCTGTTCACTAGCACCATCCATGTCTCCAGTACATTTTACTTCCCACGTTCCATGTCAACTACTTTCTGCTGCTTCCACCCCCCCTAGTTTTCACTGCTGCATGTTGTCTGTTCCTTGTTTCTTTCCTGTAGCACCTCATGCTGTTGAATTCCCCAGCTATATTTAGCAGCTGCATACATCTCTTGTTTTGAAATGCATGGCTCTCATTCCCACTGCTGCCCTACATCATACACATCTGACCCATTTCTCACTGTATAGTTTCCCCGTTTTATGTTATTTGTGTCCCTCTTTGCCTATCCATTTGTCTTACCTTTTATTTCCTCATACCTCACTTATCTGTCTGCCTTGATTTTCCTCCTGTTCCCCTTTCAATACAGTCAGATGTACACTTATTCCTAATCTGTGTTTTCTTATCGACATCCTTCCTGCCTGTTTCTGTCTCCCCACCTATTTTTCTGTTCTCCTTGTTTTGACCTCTGCCTCTTTTCATATTGTTTTATGCATGCAATTTTTTCTCTCCTTGCTAAATCTTTCTCTCTTTTTCTTGTCCCTAATATAACTTGCACCAACCATTATTAGTTCACTTTCCATAAAACAGTTGGTAATTTTCAGCCTGCATCCAACAAAATGCTATTTGATTCCTTACACAGGAGCAGCCCAACTCCTCAGATAAAGATATTTAGTGTAATGCAGCCCAAACAACACTGAACTGAACTATCTGGTGCAGGACACACCTACACCCTAACCTGCTAACACTGATAAGTGATGTATTAATGCTAATAAGGTGCCCTCGATGCTGCTCAGACCCCCCTCTCTGCACTACTCCTTTTCTTTGGATACCTTGATGTATGTGTGTGTGTGTTATATTTAGAAAGTGCAAATCTCACAAAGAGGTCTGTCAAGTCCCTGGTCCCTTAGGTTTGTTTGTGTCACTTGTAGCCATCTTACCCGTTTAACTATTTTTTTTTTCATTTCCAGTGCCAGGTAAGTGTTTCCTCACAGTCTCCGCGCTCCTTATTAGACCAATGCTAAGTACTAGTGACTACCAAGTCTTTATTTATACTCTGCACTGTCCCTGCAGGTAACCATTTGAAATGTTGGGACCCACTATAGTGAGTCCTGAAACAAGTAAATTGCATAGCCAAAAAAAAAACAGAGTTACAATATTAAATTCAAGATGGCCATTTCTCAGAATATCTCATTTTCTCCAATGTATAGCAATTTCGGAGTTAGTGTGTTTAAGTTTGGGGGTGTGGGGCAAGCTCCCACATCAAGGGGTGCAGAGGCAGCTTAAGCCCCTGCAAACAAGTTGTTTAAAGGAGAAAAGCAACGGGCAAGATTCATCTTCTTCAATTTCAATTTTTTTTCCCACATGTCAGCACTAAGCATTTTGAGTGCCAATATTTCAATGGGGAGCCTTCTCTGCACTGCCCCTTTACCTCTCTTTCCTGTGCCACTTGGTTCCAACTGTAGACATGGTCTTGTTTACCTTCACATCTTTCTTTTTCATAATAAATTTGATTATGTTTTGTAATTAAAATCCACTCACCATTCAGAACCAACTCCTTCAGGATCCTGATATGGCTTAAACAATAAACATCAGATTAGATGACAAAAAAGGATGAATTAGTCTGGATAATGTACAGCCATTATAAGGTTTCAGCTACAGCATCCTAAAATATGAATTATAACAGATTTAAATAATCAATTAATAGTCAGATGATGTCAGTGGAATAGACTGGTTTCCTCAAATGAATGTCCCTCTGAGACATACTGCCTGCTTAACACATCTGTAGCAATTTCTTGGCTAGATAAGCAGAGGGAATGTGACAACACACAGTAGCTTTATGGATTCTGAAAGGCAAGGATTAAACAAGATATTACTTTACTGCCTGGCTTTGTGTTATATAGGGGTAAAGCCCTGACTATAACCCAGGTAACCAAAGTTCGATCAGAGCTCAGCAACTGTTGCAGCCAGGGAAAGCAGGATGGGGAACTGTCTGATGACAGCTTGTCTGTCTGTCTGTCTGGGGAAAGTAGCAATGATGGTGGTCCACCTCTCTGCACTGCAGACCTGTTGGATTAAAGGCATCTTGAGGCAGCAGTAGTTGGGACATGTGCTTGGGCCCTTTAAATCCATATTCATGGTATCCTTCATTGGATGCATGCCTTCGAGGTAAGGCATTACTTAACCTCACATCTACAAGTGTGCATCTAGCTGACCAGACGATGAGTTAAGGTCATCAAGGACAAAAAAAAACTTAAAAGGGGTCTGAATGGCAGTCCACAGTGACTAGTAATCATTCCACATAGGGAGGAGAAAAAAATTAGAAAAAGAAAAAAGATGCTGCTTTATTTTGATTAAATCTAACTTGCAAAGCATCCCCGGTAAGTTGTAGACAGTGTATAGGCTGATATGCCATGGTACCAAGGTCATGTAAGATACTGTTGATCCAGCAACCTCAAATAATAATTAGCAGATCATTTACATTCAGTATGTTAATTGCATTCATTAATGATATTAATGCATTAAAATGTTGCTTAAGGAGAAATATAAAGATGGATGATAATAGTTACTTGTAATGCATTCATTTTTCACCGAGTGATGTGAAGTTTATTTTTTAACAGCAAGTACAGTTTGTAAAAATAATGAAGAAATATAAAAACAAAACTACTAGAATTACCTGGCCTTTAAAGCTACACAAATAGATGTATCACTGTTTAAGCACAGTCTAGTTAAATTATGTTTATAACAAGCAAAGTGAGAAAGACTATGTTATGGTGAACTCAACCAGCTACTAAGGTCAAACCAGCCAAGGACAATTAACATTCACTTCATCTCTCCAGGAGTAATAAACAGAATGCTTTATTCCTCCTCTGCTGATCATTAATTTCATTAGCAAAGCCATTCAATGTGTTATTATACCTATACGTTATTATACCTATACAACGACATTAGGGTTTTTCATCCATTGCGGACACATCCTTCCCTTTGCTTCTCTTTTTCAAGAATTTTGACTACATAATAAATACCTTTGCTTCCTTAATTAGTGTTAAATTAAGTTGCTTGGCATTGCTAAAGTATGCTGAGCCTAATTCCCCAGAGCCTAATAAGGCTTCCTTCTGGTACAAATCCGGCTGTAGCTTATTTGCTATTACTTTATTATAACCCAACTTTCACTCATTATTCTTTAATAAATACATTAGTAGGAGTTCCTCTATCGCTCACAGCATGTGGCACAGATTCTTCCATTTCTAAGAAAGAGGAATAAACCTGTACTAGGACAATTCTTCTTCTAGCTATCTGTTGAATCAAAGGCAAAACATGCTATGCTGCATTTAATGACCACAGTTCTGATTCGGCTCTGTCATGCAAAACTGTTACCAGAGGATGCATTCATTTGGACCATGTTATGATTATCACAAACATTATTTTTACTATCATTTTCTTTCACAGCGCCACCATTATTATTTCTGACAATGAATCGTCTCTTCCGCAAACCCTGCAGTTAAGCATACACCTCAGATAAACTTCAGCATTCTAGCACTGCCTCCGGAGAATTTCTTATTAATAAAAGACTCACAAAATTTATATATATATATTTTTTTTTTTTTTTTTTTTTTAAACTCAAACAAGCCATTTAAAGGTTAGTTGGATTTTATTGGATTCATCTCCACCCACAATAAACTAGATACAGACGGTCTTAAAGGCCACACTTACTGAAAAAAAATAAACATAGCAAGAGTGCTGTCACTCACTCACAGTATCACTGCTCCAACAGCATCATTACACTTTCCCCTCTGGTGCAAAAATGCCAAGTGAATTCCTTAGCAACAACCTCCCCACAGGCAAAACTACAGTAAGTCATACCTCAGAATTTTGCAGAATATGTGCATTTTTGCTCTATTCCTAATATAATTTGTGGTTTTCTGGGAAATTGCTGGAAATTAATTCAATATAGAACAGATATTTTTTTCAGACGACATACCCTGCAGAAAATGCATGCTAATGCAAAATCAATTATATCAACTTTCTAGGTTGTAAGAGCAATATTTAAAAATTGGTCTCTGATTTTGGACTTTTGGCCTCCCAATTTCTGGCTTTGTCCAGAAGTGCTGTGTTAAGAGGTTGATAGTTGTAAGTCCTCTCGAGTTCCATATATTTCCTGAATCACGATGGCTTCACTGGTAAACTTTGTTTTCATTTTTGACTCATCAGGCTGTGTGTGTGTTCCCTTCCCCTCTTCCATGTACCTACTCACACATGCGAGGACATCCACACTCCTGTTAGGACATTTTCTGCAATGATTTACTCCTGCTACACAACTAATAGTCAATACATGCTTGTACACACATTTTACATAAAAAAATCCCTTCCTCTTTTAGGCATCTTCAGTTAGTGCATTTCCTGTTTAATTTAATCCTTTTTTTTTAGCACCTTTCATATTAAGGATTTACGGATACAGTTACATAACCACTTCTTTATCTAGCTACCCTTATGGCTCTTGCTCTCTTAATGTTGCTAATGTTCTCCCACCTAATCAGGTATCAGCTTGCTTTAATGCCCCTACCAATTCATTGACCATATCTGCAATACTATCATTTTTTTTTTTCTCATGATTCTCACTTTGGCGCTCTGAGAATCCCAGTAGTGGAAATTAGGTGATAAGTGTAGTTATTTAAAATGAAAACAGACAAGACAGCACTAGACACTGCTCTTCTCAAGCAGTGTGAATGGCACAAAAACTGAAAATGACTCTTCTGTTGCCCTTCATCATATGCCTAGCACAAGGTGGTTCCATTATGTGCCACACAGGATGTATAAAACACGTAAGTGTTGTTCATGAACAAATTTTGTTGAACAGTGGTGCAATCTAGCTGCTTCCACCACCTGATGTTCTGGCAGTTTCTTTAGTCGATCCCCAGCTCAGTAAAAGGTGGCAAGAGTCCTTACTCCAGTGCCTAGCTACTGTATGGTCTTTTCCACAACAGAGAATAAAGGTGAAGGACAGGGCATTCCTGCTTCCTCCCCACCCACCCACCACACAATATTCCATTTTGGACCAGACACTATATTCTGGTGTGGTATTCATAACAGTAATGGTGGTAGTGGTACTTCTCAGGATGGAGTTCTGAACCAAACATTCCAGCTTCCTTTTCTTTTTCTTATTGATACATAAAATGGCATTAAAGACAGGAAGTGCTCTTGTGCATGCAAAACCTGATAAATCTCCCCAGTTTAACATGTGTACCACAAATGTATTCTTCTTCCAAACTTCAAAAGTTATCAGGCACATTAACAGTGATTTCCATCTTGCAATATAAAATTAGCTCGTATGCCATCAGTTATTTAATCCATTCAAGGAAACCCTCCAATACCTAGGGTTATTTGTAAACCTCAATCAGTACTAGTACATATGAACACTCACCGTGACAATGCACTGACCATTTCTGCTAACATTTGGTGGAATCTCACTAAATCCATGACAACAACATAGAGGCTTTATCAAATACTCCCCCCAATAGCTAAGTCTTAAACAAGAGATCCTGACTGCATGTGCAATCCTAGACCTCCAGCACAACAAATAACTTAGTATTTCTAAAGAGCTGTTACACAGACATTAAGGACTAAAAAGGCAATGGCCTGTTTTTTGATAAATGTATCAACAGGCTGCATCTGATCTGCAAAAATGTAGCACCATTGTCTTCTATATCTCTGAACGACATTTCAAAAATCAAATTTAAGTTCCATCATCCAGCACTTTGGAATTACATTCAGATGATCAACATTATATCTGCCAAATCATTTAGCTACTAACGTAACCAAGACTTCATCTTTTTCATCCAAAAGTTCACTCCACAGCAAATCTCTGGATTTTGTACAGTCTCAGATACATTTATTGCCTTACATACCCTGGACCTCTCAAGCCCTTCCCACTTCCCCAGTTCAGAAAATTAAAAAATGGTCTGTTGTGTAGCGTCTTTTACAAAGCTTTATCCTCCCATATTTGTACTCAGTCAAGAATTTTAAAAATGTTGTCAACAAACATTCTGTGAACTGCCTTAAGTGAGATGACTAACTATTCAGGAGATATGCATGTGCTACAGATGGGGTTTTTATACAGAATAAGAACTACAGCAGTGCCAATGTACTTATCAAAAAAAAAAAACCTCAGCATCTAAGGCAATACAACAATTACATACATTCCACAGACAACCCTCAGGAGTCCTACTTTTCAATAAAACAAAGCTAATAGAAAGGTGTTTTTCCTATTTCAATTTTCTTAAAAATGCAGTTCTTGGAATTATTTTGCATTGCACGGCTACATTGTAAAATGGGAGGTTTGTAAGAGTTTTCATCTTTTGGGGGATTTTTCTACTACTCACAGCTGTGAGGTCATGGAGTTTACATACGTAAGCGAGAAGGATATAATGGGAACCCCCCCCCCCCAAAGATCTTGCCACCCTGCAAAAAAAAGGTATTTTTTAAATTTATGTTGCCTGCAGTTTGAGTGAAAGCAATTTTGACTCATCTACTTTGGTGTTGGCAGATTTTGCATTATCTCCTAATGGTAGGTTCAGTAATCACACTAACTGGCACCTTGTTACCAGCAGTAATAACAATATACTGAAGTTTGTGCCTGGGTTTAGTTCTATATATTATAGCTGCTCTCTGTGTTCAGTTAGAACTGTACCTTTCAATGTATCTTTCACTTTAAATGCTATTCAAGTTTCTTGTCAGTTCTGAGCTATCAGCTCACTTTATCTGCTGCATCTCTCTGCGTGATGTTTAGTGCAGCAGTAGTAATGGAAACAACATATGAGTAGAATAGATGCCCCGATTCCTGTACAACATATGGGTGGGATAGATGCCCCGATTCCCGTACAACATACGGGTAGGATAGATGCCCTGATTCCCGTACAACATAGGAGTAGGATAGATGCCCCGATTCCCATACAACATATGGGTAGGATAGATGCCCCGATTCCCATACAACATACGAGTAGGATAAATGCCCCGATTCCTGATCTACTAAATAAAAATATTTGGCAGTCATCTGGCTTGTGTGTTAACTATTAGAATACATTTTTTCTTAGACCAAACACCCCAATAACAGCAACATACAAACCCAGAGCTTTTTAAGTTGGTTGACCTTAGCTTTCTTCACAGGCACCAATGAAATCACTGTATCTCCCCATTAATAATGTGTTTGAGATGTGACATGTCACACAGAGTGCCTAGGACATTTATCCACAATGAGCACACCCAAAGTTTCTTTTCTGGTCCCCTCTCTCATCTCTTCTTTATTAATACTGCCCCTCTCCCTTTTATTTGCTGGAGTGGTGCCATTTTTATTTTTAATACAAATACTGCCAGCATCAACTAACACAAGTCACATCCATTAGACTGTTATTAGAGTTAAATGCAAAATGTATAACTATCTTCAGGCCATATTATCAAACTCTCTAAGATGAACATTTTTCCAGTTAATAGAAACTGGGTCACATCACCTTATATGCAAAACTCCTAATCCCTCCTACACTAACTTCATTTCTATAGGGTATCATCTTACTTAACTGATGGTGACTTCTGTTGATCTGCAGTCCCCAAAATTGATTAGTCAGAAGTAAATGTCAGAATAATTTCAGCTTCAACATAGATGAAACATAACCTTGCAGCATAATTTACTGCCTGATACCATAACCACAGCATTAAAATATTAAGTAAGAGGGTGTGGGCACTAACACAAAATGATTAAGGCTTATGCATTTGAGTGCGTACGCCTACAGAATGTAACTCATTATCGTTCAGGTGACATGCATTCACCAAAATATATATAAAAAAAGCTGTGACTACTCAGCCCCTAGTACTAAAACTATGGACTGCTTACATGCACTCTGCATTAGTACAGAAATGTAAACAGCAGCACCCCTCATTTAATTCTTATTGAACACACACACAGATCTACTGACAGCTGCAATTTATGTACGTATAATTACTTTCTTAGACAAGGTAAACCACTCCATTCTCACAAACGTTCTAGCTAACTTTGGTGAAGCCAGTGAGAGAAACGGTTCACAGACTACCAAAGAGGAGCCACTAGTGAGTATGGAACTGCTCTGTTCTCTCATAACCCACTCTATAAACATGGAAATCCCAAATGTTACTATACTTTGGTCTTTCAATTTCTCAGTATTTATAAATACTCTTGTGAAGATATGTGAAGGCTGTCAGCCTAGCTAAAGCAGATAATTCTGTCACTTGTAAACATTAATATAAACCACAGGCTTGTTCTCTTCAATAAGAAAATTGCATTGGATGCTGAACTTCAAAAATGTAACCACATTGCACTCTGTTGGAGGAAAGCTGATAAGTCAAGCCTTGTATAAAAATGTTTGATCTCTAACTTGGATCCATGATGTCTACCCAGCAGATTCTTTCTACTGTTTTGAGAACAGAGTTAATTGCTAGATTTTACATATATAATGTCTTTAATTACTGTGGTTTCCTGACAAGGTGCAAGAACAAAGCAATGTAAGTTTAGAGTTTCTGTTAGCCTGGGAAACC
This sequence comes from Protopterus annectens, assembly GCF_019279795.1. NCBI lineage: Eukaryota > Metazoa > Chordata > Ceratodontiformes > Protopteridae > Protopterus > Protopterus annectens. Next base: position 43,798,825 of record NC_056745.1, read on the forward strand.
AGAGCTTTCTTAAGAATGATGTAATGTAAAATGAGTCAGCAGGATGTGTTATCAATTTAAGGAGAGAGCGAGCATTTTGCATTTGTCCTCACAACATCCATCATCACCAGCACTGCTTTGCTCTATATGTAAGTTTATTTTACAACTGTGTTGGCTCTTAGATATAGATAGAAAATAGTAAGTCTAGTCTAGCTGTTTTCTGTACTGACATCAGAACTATTCTACTGTATTATTTTAAGCATTTTCCTGTGATCTCTGAACTCTTGACTAGCACTGCATAGTCAGAAGTATTGTCTTGTGTTTTTATTTATTATTAAATATTTCTGAAACTTGCAACTGTGGCTGTTTTGTGTACTGATAATTTAAGCGCTTGAGTACATTGCATGTATATAGTGATACTGTACTAAGCCACTCCAATAAGCCTTGCTGTTCAGTTACACTTATCATTTGGATAATAATACTGCACAGTAATAATTGGACACCCTTTGATAAGGGTCTTATTAGTAGCTATTAGTGGTTGGTGGCAGTGATTTCTACCTTACAGCCTGGCAGAGAAGGGGGCATAGCTGGAGAACCTGTACCAGCCTTCCCCAGGAGTGTCTGTTTGTATATAACTCATATTCTCAAAGTGTGTGTGTTTCAGCTATTTGGGCAAGGACACAAAGCACTGGTTGGACAGAGAGGGTTCTGGGGTTTTAGCTTGATCACTAGGCTGAGATCTACACCCTATAACTGTGCCAGTGGGGAGTCTTACTGGGGATCTGGAGAGAAAGGGAGACAGCAGCCCCAGACTTACTGTGATCTCTGTGTGCTCTTAAGGGAAATTGTACTTTACTGTGTGTGTATTTATTATCCTTCCCATTGTGAATATCCCTCACTGGTGTTAGTGGTGAGGACTGAGGCTCCTTGATTGCTGGGCCAGTGCACGGGTGTCACATACTAATTGTTTGGCAGTGGTGGGATTTCCACACCACATATTAAGTGGTTGGTAAATGGCTTGTAGTGGTGTGGATAGTGAATTCCTGTAGCTTGTGTACAGTGATCACTGAAGGTGTTTTTGTACTCTAAATCAGCCATGCAGTGAATATTCAGAGTTCAGATCACAACTGTTTTATTTCTTTTGTGAGCTTAGTCAGGGAGAACAGGCAAGCATGTCAGCAAAGGAGTATGGATAGTTGACAAGGAGTCAGTTGGCTGAGATTTGCCAGGCTAAAGGACTGGTGCAGGGAAACCTTGTCACCACAATAAACAGAACATGCTGGAGGGATAGATTCCTGTCCCAGAGACTTCCCATACTCTGGAACAGTCTAACAGACTACCTATCTATGTCAAACAGAGCTCTTCATTAGCACTCTTCAAGAAAAATCTTGATGATTGGATGGGTAATAGGAAATTCACCCCGGGGATCACTTCTGTGGTTCTGCTCGACAGGGGCACAGGAAAATATTTTTTTGGGTGGTGAAAGCCAGGGTACATTTTTGGCTAGGCTTTTATAGGCCCTAGGGCCAATAGCGTAGTACCTACCTATGAACGTGACTAAGGCAGCTTTGGTCACAGCTGCATCAAAAAACAGCAATCAGGATGACAATCAGACTAGCAGTGGAAATGTACAACATTCAGGGAATGGACACCTCAACCTTTGTGCAGAGGATGCAAAAATCCATCTGGAGCTAAAGAGACTTGAGTTGGAGGCCAAGCATTTGGAAATGGAAGCTGTGGAAAAGTAGCGGCGGAGGCAGCACGAAAAGGAGATGCTGATTCTTCCCCAGAGTCATGGAGGTAATGAGGAAGGGAATAACTGGACCCCAGAAGCAAAAAAGGTCAATAAATTCCTTCCACACTTTACAGTGGGGGATAATTTTGATAGTTTCATTCATATGTTTGGGAGGGTATGTAAACAGTATGATGTTGACCAATGGCTCTGGGTACGGTTCCTGACCCCCTTACTCCACGGGCAAAGCTGCAACTTGTGCTGTCTGAATTAACTGATCATGAATGTTTGCATTACACTGCTGTTAAAAACTGTTTGTTAGAATTTTTAAGCTAATAGAATGTGTATTTATATATGTATTTCACTTGCCACAGTGTAATGTATGACACTATAATGCAGTAATGTGTGGTACTGATGAATGTATTCTATATGTATTCATTCTGTAAAATTTCTATTTTTCTGTTGGAGCTTTTCTCATCGGGCCTCCACTGAAAACGGGCCATTGTAGTCCAGTCGGACAAACCCAGTCAACAAATATAAAATAAATAAAATAAATCACACCTAAAACTTGTAGGAAAAAGTTTCATGAGGATAGATGCAAGGCAGATGAAAGTGTGTGTGAATATGTTGCTGATCTGAACACTTATTTTCATAGGTGGGTGAGTGGATGTCATGTCACCACTTTTGAAGGGCTGGCAGCCCTTTTGGTGAGGGAACAAGCCCTTTGCCTGAGGGCATGAGGATCTGGTTAGCTGATAGACAATGTGCTACTTCAGATGAGTTGGGGAAGAAGGGAGACCAACACCTAGCAAGCAGGGCATCTCTGCACAGGAAAGGGACCGCCAGTACTGCTCATGGGTCTAAAGGAACCCACGGTGGGCACCACAGACTGGCCCAACAGAATTTGCCAGTAGCAGGGGAAGCCACTGGTCCAGGTATACATCCAGGACCTAGAGTTAAATGTTTTGAATGCAACCAGTGGGGCCATGTGGCATACAGATGTACACAGAGGCAAGGGGGGGAACAAATGTGAGACAGCCAGTAAGTGTGAAAGACAAAATGCTAATAGTAGGTTGTCTTGAGACAACAGGGGTACTGAACTACCATCCTGCAGATGTCCTGATAGGAAAGGATTTTGATGAGGAAGGACCATATGTTTATGCAGTTACAAGCAGTCAGGCTTCGAGACAAGCATGTGGGTCTGGTAGCCTGGGGGAGACCTAGACAGACTGCATACTTGCAGTCAGAGCTGGTGAGGTGGTTACTTCAGGGAGGGAGCTACTCTGTAGCAGTGAGACTGAAGGTGAGCAACAGCTGCTTGTGAGTACAGATGATCCCTTGGACAGAGTGACAGCAAAGGTAGAAGTGAGTAGTAGCACCCAGGCTGACAGTGAGGCACCGCTGTCAGAGGATACCAGACTTCCTGTCAAAGGGGAGCTGGGGAGGGTTACAAAGAGACAGTTGAAACAGGCTCAGCTCTCAGACCCTACATTGTAAGGCCTGAGAGAGGTAAGCTAGTGAGGGACCTGATTCTCAAGGGAAGGGGGAATCTGTATACTTGGAAAGAGGGTTACTGTATAGAGAGTGAAACCCTGAGGGAGGGCTAGAAGGTGAGAGAATACAGCAGTTGGTAGTGCCTAGCACCTACCATCAGGAGCTTCTAGCCATAGCCCATGATATTCCCTTTTCAGGTTATATGGGCATAAAATGTACAAAAAGACGTATTATGCAGAACTTCTATTGGCCTGGAATTTCCAGAGATGTAACAGGGTACTCCAGGATCTGTGAGCAGTGCCAAAAAGTAGGCAAGGCAGGAGTCAAGGTGAGAGCTCCTTTGATGCCTTTGCCTGTGATTGAGGAGGCATTTCAGTGGGTAGCTATGGATATAGTGGGGCCTCTAAGTACCCCAAGTTCCACAGGGAAAAAAGTATATCCTAGTGGTGGTAGATTATGCTACAAGATACCCTGAAGCAGTGGCTTTGTCTTCCATTGAGACAGAAAAGGTGGCAAATGCTTTGTTAGAGATCTTCAGCAGGGTAGGTTTCCCAAAAGAAATACTGACTGACAGAAGTGTCAATGTCAGACCTCCTGGCTTGTCTGTGGAAACACTGTGGGTTGAAGCACCTGAAGACTATCCCCTACCATCCCCTGACTAATGGGATTGATGAGAGGTTAAACTTTACAATCAAGTCCATGCTACGGGAATTTGCAGACCAGTTTAAGAGGGAGTGGGACAAATATTTGCCCCATCTGTTTGCTTACAGAGAGGTTCCCCAGGAATCCACAGGCTTTTCACCTTTTGAGTTGCTGTATGAGCACAGGGTGAGGAGACCTCTAGATTTAATTCAAGATGAGTGGGAAGGTGAGAGAAATCTCACAAAGAATCTGTCGTGGCATATGTCCTAAACCTCAGGACAAGGCTCAGGGAACTCATGGGTTTGGCCCAGGAGAACCTGGCAGAAGCCCAACAACAGAAAAAGATATGGTATGACAGGAATGCTTGAGCTAGAGAGTATGCTGTAGGGCAGCAGGTAATGGTTCTCATTCCTGTCAGACACAACAAGTTGCAAGCAGCTTGGGAGGGACTCCACAAGGTGGTAAGAAAGGTAAGTGATGTTAATTATATGGTGGAACTGCTAGGCAGGAGGCAGGGGCACAAGTTCTACCATGTTAACATGATGAAACCTTACAATGATAGGGAGGCCCTTGTGCCGAGTATTTGCAGTGGATTGCAGGAGTCTGAGGGAGATCTAGTGACTGATCTCCTCAGAGAGGCTCGGAATGACACCTCAGTGGAAGGGGTAGCAATGTCCCAGCAGCTCTCTCTTTCCCAGGTTTAAGAAATCTGAGCAGTGTTACAGGAGTTTGGGGATATGTTCACTGGGAAACTAGGGTGCACCAACCTGGTGCAGCACAAAGTGTATACAGGACCCCAAAGGCCTACTAGGCAGGTCACTTATAGGGTGCCTGAGAGAGTCAAACAGTGATACTGTACTAAGCCACTCCAATAAGCCTTGCTGTTCAGTTACACTTACCATTTGGATAATAATATTGCACAGTAATAATTGGACACACTTTAAGGGCCTTATTAGTAACTGATATTAGTGGTTGGTGGCAGTGATTTCTATCTTATAGCCTGGTAGAGAAGGGGGCATAGCTGGAGAAGCTGTGTCAGCCTTCCCCAGGAGTATCTGTGTGTTTGTATATATCTCAAAGTGTGTGTGTGTGTGTCAGCTACTTAGGCAGGGGCAGAAAGCACTGGTTGGACAAAGAGGGTGCTGCAGGTTTTAACTTGACAACTAGACTGATATCTACACCCTATAGCTGTGCCACTGGGGAGTCTTACTGGGGATCTGGAGAGAAAGGGAGACAGCGGCCCCAGACTTTCTGTGATCTCTGTGTGCTCTTAAGGGAAATTGTACTTTACTGTGTGTGTATTTGCTATCCTTCCCAATGTGGACGCCCTACACTGGTGTTAGTGATGAGGATTGAGGCTCCTTGATTGCTGGGCCAGTGCACAGGTGTCACAACTCTACCCCACAAAAGAACTTGTTCTGAAACACTGTTCTGTGCATGTATCTATGTATTCTTTGACATTAAATCTGTCTTTATGAAGTCCACATCCTCCTTTTAAACTGTCCTGAAAACATGAAACTACATATTAATTTAAAACCAAACTCGTGCTTTTGAGAACAAATAAGAAAAACTTAAACAAGTGACATATCCACCATAAAAACAATACATACAAATGCCCAGGGTTATGTTTTAACACACACATAGTATTTGATCAGTTATGGATAGTATTTGCTAACAGATGAGAATAAGAGAGAAATGGAAGATGAGTGGGAGTGTGGGAGGGGGTTGCTTAAAAGCCAAAGCAGAGTGCACTCCAGGGGATAATGAATATTAGCTCAAACAGGTAGACACATACACAAAGTTAACTTTAGCTGTCTGTGTTTGCAGACAGTTCAGAACCAGACTGCGCTTTTCTTATAATAATGTATCCACCGGTCGGATAAAAGATAAAGGTGGTACCGCAGTTGAATACTTAGAGTGGTGCGAAGTCTAGAAAAGAAGAGCAGAGAGAGAAGTAAACACTTTTGAGATGGTAAAGATACAAAATAGAAGTTATGTTCTTACCATAACGTTCCATGTTAGTTGTCTTCTTCTCGCCTTCTTCTTGCTGGATGGGTTCGGAGCCGACCTCGGCTCCGACTCAGCCACTCTAAAAGCTCGAGAGTTGGTTCCACCGGCTCGAGGCTCCGCTTATATCCCACAATGCTAGGCGAGAGTTACCTCAGATCTCGTTTGTAAGCTAACCCCAGCTTATAATAGTAACAGAATCATTCTAAAACAGAATCCACCTCTAATAACAGGAAGAAGAAGGGTGACCTACATCCTGATCCAGGAAATATGCACAACAGCATATGCCTAAGAAAGAGGCGGTAGAAAGAGAGGTCACGATCACAACTCCTCTAGGTCTGTCCAGGCCAGGGGGAAGGAGGGTGGGACGCAAGAAGAAGGCGAGAAGAAGACAACTAACATGGAACGTTATGGTAAGAACATAACTTCTATATGTTAAGTTGTCTATCTCGCCTTCATTCTTGCTGGATGGGACCGCGTCCCTAGCACCTTGTCCCGGGTGGCCTAACGGAACAGACTCCTGAGAACAGTGGAACCAAAATTAGCTCTATGTCTAGAAGCTAAATCCAACTTATAATGAGAAATAAAAGTGTGAGGAGTAGCCCAAGTAGCCGCTGCACAAATGGTGTCAATAGGCAGTCTGTCTTGGAAGGCTAAAGAAGTAGCCAAAGCTCTGGTGGAATGGGCTTTAGGTTTATTAGGCAATTTTGTTGTCTAATTTCATATACCAGGGAAATCAAAGATGTTAGCCATCTGGATAATGATACCTTTGAAACTGAAAGTCCCTTTCTGCTTTCCGCATAGGAGACAAACAGCTGATCAGATTTTCTGAATTGTTTTGTTCTATCCAAGTAGTACCTCAATTGACGATGAACATCCAGGCAGTGTAATTTTTGTTCAGACCTATTGGAATACTCTGGAAAAAAGACAGGGAGGTCAATGCTTTGGTTTAGATTTGATGTCGAGACCACCTTAGGCAAAAGGACGGGTTAGTTCGTAAGGATACTCTGTCCTTATGAAACAAAAGATAAGGAGGACGACAACTGAGTGCTTGAAGCTCTGAAACTCTTCTAGCTGATGTAATAGCTACCAGAAAGAGTTTTCCATGATAACAATTTCAAGGAACAGGAAGCTGCAGGTTCGAAAGGGGAAAGAATCAAAGAAGCAAGAACTAAATTTAGGTCCCAAGGAGAAGGAGGATTTCTTATAGGAGGTCTGAGAAGAAAAACTCCTTTCAAAAAGGCTTTGCAAAGTTTGTGGGACATTAGGGCAGATTCAGAAATACCCACATGGAAGTTAGAAATAGCTGCCAATTGAACCTTAAGTGTAGATGGAGATGAACCTGCATGGAAGAGTTCAGCTAGAAAATCAAGGACTAGTTGGATGGAAGCGGTGAAAGGATCTATGTCCTTTTCTTGTGCCCAATATGAGAAGCGTTTCCACTTACTCAAATAAATCTTTCGAGTGGAAGATTTATGGGAAGCTATCAATATATCTCTAACAGAGTGAGATAATTGAGGAAGCCTGGCTACGGTTGGAACTGGAGGAACCAAGCAGTGAGGTTCAGAGAGGGGAGGGAGCGATGAAACTGACCCGACTGATGGATCAAAAGATCTGGAACTAGGTCCAGATTCCACGGTCGCTCCAAGAGAAAACGATGTAGAAAGGGGAACCACACTTGTCGAGGCCAGTAAGGAGCAATGAGGATCAAGGATGCCTTTTGAGCGATAGCTTTCTGAATTACTTGAGAGATCAGTGGGAAAGGAGGAATGCATACAGAAGTCCCCGGGGCCAAACTTGGACTAGAGCGTCTCTGCTGGGTTGGCCTGGTAAAGGGAATAGAGTGAAATATTCTCTGCACTTGCTGTTTTGGGGAGTAGCAAAAAGATCGCAGCAAGGCTGACCCCACTTGAGAAAAATTTCTCTCACTACAGAGTCTTTCAGAGACCACTCGTGAGGCATGAGAATAGCTCTGCTCAACTTGTCCGCAATATGATTGGACTTCCCGGGGATGTGCGTTGCTATCAGAAAACGCTGAGAAGAAATCGCCCATTGCCACAGTCTGAGTGCTTCTCGACACAGGGGGTATGATCTGGTTCCGCCTTGTTTGTTGATGTACCACACTACAGACATATTGTCTGTCTGGATTGCAATTGTTCCCAAGGGAAGAGAGTCTTGAAGGGCTTGCAACGCTAAAAGCACTGCTCTCATCTCCAGAACATTTATGTGAAAGTGGCATTCGTTTGGTTGCCATGTGCCCTGGACTGTCCTGCCCTGATAATGCCCCCCCACCCGATCATGGAGGCATCCGTTGTCAGTGTAGCAACCGGAGGAGGTGGAACAAAGGGTCTTCCCGACAGGGGCTGGGGGGAAGACATCCACCACATGAGATGCTTTTTGCACGCCTGCGTGATCACAATGGTGTGAGACATTGGAAGTTCCTGGTATGACCATTGAGTAAAAAGCATCCACTGAAGGATCCGCATGTGGTATCTGGCTAATGGAAGGAGAGGTATGGCCGCTGCCATGATTCCCAACACCTTTAGAACTAACCTGGCGTTGATTCTGTTGTTGTTGAGAAGGAGTGATACCAATTTGTGAATGTCTGATATCCTTTGGTGTGTTAGCCTTGCAGACATGTTTATAGTATCTAGATTTGCGCCTATGTAGGTAATAGTACGACAAGGCGACAAAACAGACTTTTCGCAATTTATTGAAATACCCAGTTTTGACAAACGCGAAAAGTATAATCTCTGGCCATCAGAAGGAGATGCTTGGTGGGAGCTGTGAGGAGCCAGTCGTCCAAATATGGAAACACCTGGAATCCTTGTCGTCTCAGGTGAGAAGCTACCACTGCCATGCATTTGGTAAACACCGGGGGCAGTGGTGAGACCAAAGGGCAGGGCCCTGAACTGAAAATGACTGGTTCCCAGCCTGAAGCGGAGGAATCTTCTGGAGCGCCTGTTCATTTTTATGTGATAGTACGCATCCCGAAGGTCTATAGAGCACATCCAGTTTCCTTTGCCCAAAAGGGGAAGGATGGATTGCAGCATGACCATCCGAAATCTTGTTTTCTTGACTGATTTGTTCAAGACACTGAGATCCAATATCGGTCTCCAGTCCCCTGTTTTCTTTGGAACTAAAAAGAACCTTGAGTAGATTCCGGATCCTTGTTGGTCTGCTGGCACTGGCTGAATTGCTCTTTTTGCAAGCAGTTTTGAAATTTCCAAAGCTGCTAGATCCCTTTGAGTGGGTGGAACATCTGGAAGGGATTTTTTTGACTGATTTGGAAAGCGAAGAAAGGGGATAGAATAGCCTTCGGAAATGATGGACTGTACCCATTTGTCTTGAGTCAGGGATAGCCAGGCTTCTGGGTACAGTGACAATCTTCCCCCGACTGCCTCCGAAGATGGGCAGTCGGGCAACACCTCAGGGATGCTGAAAGGGCTTGTCAGGAAGGCTTCCCGATTGCCCTGGTTCTGCGGACCCCCCCTGCCCCTAGGGCGACGTCTACCATTGTTATTCCCACCTCTGCCTTTGGTAGGAAAACGACTCTGCGTCAGGCGAAGTCCCTTGAGATTGTTTACGGAACCACATCTTTCCACCCTTCTGGCCTTTGGGGTAAGGCCTGGAAGGAGTCGAAAAACGGACTCCGACGGCAGAAAGGGTCTTGCCATCAGTCTCGCACCTAGTCAGAGTTTCTTTCACTTGAGGACCAAAGAGAGATGATCCATCAAAAGGGGAGTTCGTGAAAGACGTCTTGAAAGGGTCCGCAAAATTGCATAACCGCATCCAGGCGTGCCTACGTAAGGCCACACCTGTCCCTGCGGCTCTGCTCGCTCCATCAGCCGCGTAAGAAAGGAGGCGCATGGAGGAGTTGGATATGGAATTAGGGTAGCCAGCTGCGTGTTCATCTTGTCTTGGAAACCCGCAGCTGTAGGATCCTTTAACATTTCACTCGCTTCCTTGATCAAGTCCCTTTGAAGACGAGTGAAATGGCACAGGTAGTTCAGCGAATGCATGGTAAATGTCGCTGAGGAGAACATCCGCTTCCGCACCTATCCATGGACCTAGATTCCTTGTTAGGTGGATGGACAGGTACTGAAGGATCAGCCAGTTCCTTCTTTGTGGCAGCAGCTACCACCATAGCATGCACAGAAACTCCTTTTGTTAAAAATTGCTTGTCTGCTGGAGCTGTGATGAACTTAGAGGGTCTCCTGGGAGTGGGGTCCACTGAATCAGGAGCCGTCCATGCCTTCTTAGCAACCACCTGCATGAGGGGGTCGAAGGGAGGGACACCCAGGAGGTGGAAGGACGAGAGCCAACGCCTCAAGATACACAGATTCGTCCTCCGAAGGGTTGAGGGCTGGCCAATTTCCCCTCTGTTTCAGGATCTCCAGAATGTCTGCAAATGAGACATCTTCAGAAGGGGAACGGGGGGGAACCCTCAGAATCATCCAAATCTGTGTCTGACGTGATGGACTCAGGTGAGTCAATGTGTTTCCTCTTACACTTCCTCTTCCGAGGGGGCTCTTCTGCCAAATCAGGAGAGGCCTCGGAAGAGGATGAAATCCCACAGGGGGCTCCTGAGGAGCTGGCCCTCTGCGGTCCGGGATGAGGGAGTGAGTCGACTTACCCTGAGGCAGCATAGAGGGAGGGGCGGACGGAGCCGACTGTGGAGTAGAGCCAGGCTCTAACACACTCCGCATGACCTCGAATGCACCCCTGTCAGGCAGAGCCAGAGGTCCCCGCTCCGAGGAGCTAAGAACCCCCCTCGGCACCGACAGTGATGGCTCCGAGGCCGATGTCGGAGCCGAACTCACCAGCGCCGAAGCCCCGAGAGGGAGAGAGGGGTAGGACAAGGGTCCGATGCCACTCACCCCCTCGGAGCCGACGAGGGAAGTCCGGCGCCGAGATTCTTCCAAAGAAGAAAACGGAGCCGACGACGGAGCCGAAGACAATTGTATTGGCTCCGACGTAATCACAGTCTCGGTTCCGACACGACCCGGCTCCGAACTCAAGAGAGTCGAAGGAGGAAAATGTTGATGGACCGGGGCAGGCATCGACTGATGAGTCGGGCTCTGAAGCATCTGGGCTAGTGCCTTGGACTTAAGTAGTCGACTCACTACCCTCTGAAGGTCATGATCCGACAGCCTCGATGACCTAGAGGAGTGAGACCTTTGGCTCCGTTCAGACAGCAGGGGAGATCCTGGAGCCGAATGAACGGAGCCAAGAGATGGTGACCTGGACCTCTTCCTAGTTGTCGGCTCCGAAAGTCTGGTCGGAGCCGACACAGGAACCTCAATAACCTCGGCTCCGGCCGGAGCCGAGGGAGCCACAGAAACTGTGGACTGAGACTTATCGGCTCCAGCCGGAGCCGATAAAGGCAAAGGTTGAGAAACCTGAGGTCTCGGCTCAGAAGCCGGAGCCGAAGACCTAGATGCCTTAGAGGGCTTCCCTGTTGAAACAGACAGGGAATCCTCTGGCTTCAGTAAGCCTCTAAGAATTAATTTATTTTTTCTTTCCTGCAGGACCCTGGGGCTGAAGCCATGGCACACAGCACAGGAGTCCTGCAGGTGCAAAGGCCCCAGACAATAGACACAAGAAGTGTGAGCGTCTGTCAGAGACATTTGCTGACAGCACGCATCACACTTCTTGAATCCGGAGACCTTTGCTTCTTTAGACATTTTTGACTGACAGGTGTACACAAACACGCACACAAACACACAAGTTATACCCTGTCAGGTAAACACAATAAAATTAGTAGTAATACTAGTAATTTAAAACTACAATAAACTAGAATAAACTACAAAAAACACACACACTCCACTAGGGAAGGGAAGGCCTAGGCCCAAGGGAAGAACCAAAGGTTCTTGGGGAAGAAACGGAAAATATTTAGGGTAGGGAATAAAGTTTTCTAACCTACACTAACTAAGTAAGAATATTAACTTAAAGGGGTTTTAAAGACTAATTTTCACAAGAAAAATAGTACTCACCAGGAACCGGTAGAAACAACCAACCTCGAAGCTGTAGCGGCAAACGAGATCTGAGGTAACTCTCGCCTAGCATTGTGGGATATAAGGGGTGCCTCGAGCCGGTGGAACCAACTCTCGAGCTTTTAGAGTGGCCGAGTCGGAGCCGAGGTCGGCTCCGAACCCATCCAGCAAGAATGAAGGCGAGATAGACAACTTAACATCTAAAGATTACAAAACAAACTGAGCAAATAGCTACTGCATACAGGAAAATATCTCTTTAATCAGCTACTAGTGTATGCAGATACTAAGCCAATTGGATAATACATTAGTGAGAAGGGACCTCAGCTGATAGGTATGCAGTCACAGATAAAAATAGAGAGAGCAGCACTCTGTCCTGGGTCTCTAATGTGATGCTATCCACCAACACCACAATTATATAGAAATAGACACCAGTGTGAGCTGTCTACACACAACACGTGCACAGGAATAATATTAGTTAACAAGGTGCAACTATGCAGATGGTACATACTATTATACTAAAAACAACTCGGTGCAGACAAACACAATGCTAGGGTGCCATAGTAACCTCCAGTAATAATACATAAATCAAATTAGATATCTGTGTCCAGCCTTAGGCATAGGCCAGCTAGGCAGCCACATAGGGCTTTTCCAGTATTTATTTGGTGTAGGTAGACCGGGATGGGGGCACCTGGGTGGTGTGTGGGGGGGTGCCGTGGAGCCCTTTTGCCTAGGGCACCAGCTGACCTAGGGCCACTGCTGTAACATAATTCAGCATAAATAATCATATACAGCTGTAAAACACTTACTGGAGAGACACTGAGCTCTTCATGGGGCTTGCAGCAGGGTGGTTGTAGTTTTAAAAATAGTGCCTGCCACAGGTAATATTTATTAACTTTGGGATTGGCCTAAGGTAATAAATAGAAAAGGGAAGGGGGAGGGGGAAAACAACGGTGTGAGCAGGCAGTTCTTTTGTACTGATGCTAATGAGCCAAAGCAAAGACAAGTTTGCGTTTAAGAAACAATCAAAATTGACCAAAGTCATTTCTTAACCATTTCTCTGGTGGAAGAGCAGGATAACCTTGCATCAGTAGGCTACTGTGGTCTCAGTTTAAATTAACAAACACACAGTATTTGATCAGTTATGGATAGTATTTGCTAATAGAAGGGAATAAAAGAGAAATGAAAGAGGAGTGTAAGTGTGTGTGTGTGTGTGTGTGTGGGGGGGGGGGCAGCTGCTTACAAGCCAGAGTAGAGTGCGCTCCAGTGGATAATGAGTATTAGCTCAAACAGGTAGACACATACACAAAGTTTACTTTATCTGTTTGTGTTTGCAGACAGTTCAGACCCGGACTGTGCTTTTCTTATAACAATGTAGCCACCGGTCGGATAAAAGATAAAGGTGGTACAGCAGCTGAATATTAGAGTGATTTTAGGTACATTATTTACTTTAAATAATGAAACACTGAAACTAAACAATTTGAAGAATGTTTGAAAATATAATGCATAGCTCTCCACCTTTTAATACAAGGAATCTGGACAAAGCCTAAAATAATGGGGGGTGTGGGGTGACGAGGGCCCAAAACTAGGGACAGATTTTAAATATTGCTTTTTTAAAACTGAAAAGTTTTTAGAACAGGATTTGTGTTCGCATGCATTTTATAAAGGTATAAAGTCTGAACCTCAAATGTATGTCATTATTTAGTGACTTCAATCCTGTGATTTACCAAAAAATAAATAATTTATAAGGACCAGACCAAAAACGTAAAACAAAAATCTAGACATTCTGTGAAAATCTACACAGTTGAGAGGAACAAGTCCATGTAATTAGGCACGGGGGCATGTAAAACAACAAAAAAGTTTTACCTCAAACCAGCAATGGCCTTCTCCCTCCTACTGTCAACATCCTCTGAACACACTACGCTGGAAATACTAGATAAAAATGTTTATTCTTTACCTTTGCCCAGAGATGAAAACACCAGGTTAATAGGTTCCCACTCATACTTAGCCAGCACTGTATATAAACTTCAAAGTCATCACTACTGTGTCTGCTTCTCTCAAAATATAAATGTCTACAAACTTAAAACACATCAACTCAGACTTAGCCCCAGAAGGTCAGTAACATACCTCTGATCTGGCTTCATACCTCGCTATGTCCTTTCAGTCCATGTTTGCAACACACATTCTCACAGCTAAAGTAAGATTCAGAGGTCTTGTGCCTATAATGCATGTGTGGGCATATGTCCAGAACTTATTTTCTGTTTGTACCATTTCATCTTTGGAAGAAGATGTAAAGCAGCTGTACTTGAAAGATAGCAGTACTCCATTCCTTCTGGCTGTTTATGAAAACAATGATTTTATGAGCCTTTTCTTAAAGTGATTCGTCAAGGATTTATACATGCATCGCAGTATTTGATAAGGCAAGTGCTGTGATGTATTTTCTGTTTGTCCTTAAACTTTTGAGTCATTATTAATAAAAACCTTTATAACCCTTTTATTAAACCATGGCCCAAATAAATTTACTGTACTCTGTGCTGGCGTCACCTTAGGGTAATATGCTGTGCATCCATAGACTAATGTGTGATGCTGTACATGTCAAGGTCTTTGCATGCAAAAGACATTTTCCTCTTACATTGATGTCATGAGGTTAGAGTTCACACTTTTTACTTAGTGGCGTCAGTGTAGGGAAATACAGATTTTAAAACTATGTCTCCTAAAGAAGAAGCAGAAGCCGAAAACATTTGCCGATGGGCAGAAATACTGTTTGGCTGAGCACCACATACTGTGGTGCACAGGTAAGTTATAAATCAACGGCAAATCACTAACTAAATTTAACTGTAAGATGTGGAGTCCTTTAGACTCCATAATTTGCAGCCAACTCCTTCTGATCATCCAGGTTCTCAACTGGTTGCTACTTGGAAGGAAAGTGGTACTGCCAGAAAGAAAATCATACCCAATCTTCTAACCGCTGGGACATAGATGTTTTTACAGCAGCAGTAATTTGGAGCGGTCATGCTCTGATTCTGAAGACAAAATAGCAGTTGAAGGTGAGGGTAATTAGTCATGCAGTTGTACAGCCTTACAAATGAGATGACTGAAATATCAGCGCCACAATAGAATCCACTTGTGGTCTTCTAAAGAGAGCCGTGGTCCTAAAGTTCTGCATGGATTTGGTATCTGGGACTTTTGGAGTCACACTGTCACTAGAACAGGAATCACTGGCAGAATGATGTGAATAAGGGCTCTAGTAGCAGTAACATTAACAAGCGGGCATGTGGAAGCATTACAGTCGGTCAGTAACAAAAACACGAACTAGGTCCCAACAAACCACAAAAGAAATGCAAAAAGCACAGCGGTATCCAATGAACTCTTCCAAGACTTGTCAAACTGATAAAAATCCTTTTATTGGAAAACGAACAACACAATAAGGTAAACAAAAATCAATTCCTCAAGCGCTTTCGCCTGTGTAAATCCCAGGCTTTTTCAAGATAAAACAGCAGGGTAGTGAACTCACTTTAAATAGGGCAGTTCATTACTAATTAATATAATTAATCAATTTAATTAATTAAGATAATTTAATGATACTTAATTGCAAGATTTTATATACAAACTTTAAGCATAATTGTCAGCAGTTCTTTGAAAGTTGTAACCAGATAAAAAACACATTAAAAAACGAAGTTTACATATAGTGAACGATAACATTTAGGAATCTGTTAACTGTGCAAAAGCTAACCTATGGTTGTTGTTTACAATCCTTACTTTGTAGAATCTTTATAATGATACCCCATGTTGAAGAATGTTGTTAAATGTCCTGCAAGTATAGTCCCAGTGACGTGAAATAACTGAATTTCTTTGTTCTCCGAGTCCAATCACCTTGAAAACTTCTAAATATGTTTAAAATGTTGAAATTTAAAATAATCCTATGTGCACTGTGTGTAAATAAGTTAATTAATGTAAATGTTTTAGAATATAAATAAACTTAATAAATATGATAAATATAATAAATATAATATTATAATATTATAATAAATATAATAAATACCCTACTAAATTTATTTAAATATATACAATACTGTGTTTGTAATAAAATGCACACTTGTGATAAAATATATATTAGAAATGTGTGTTATCTAAAGCCTCTTATTTTAATAAACCTAGTATTTGGCTTAGTGTGCCTATACTTTATGTATTAAAAATAATTCTCTACCTATGACATCTAAAATCTATAATGCTTTTTAAGTTAGTAATGATTTTAACAAACTGTATAATTCATATCCAAATGATGTGATGTTCCATCTAACATTACATTGTGTACATTGTTTCTATAATTTTGCTCGTCTCAATTTTAATAAACTACTGATACTTATGGCATCATTTAAACCAGGTGGTTTGGTTGCGTTTAGTCTGAGTTGCCATATTAATTCTTTGTACTCAATAGTAGTCTCCCAGTCACCACCTCTGGGATTCAGGGGAATTTGTTCCAACACAAAAAATTTTACAGTCATCCCAGGGCATACTGTTTGGTGTCTGTAAAAGGCATTGGACTCCTTCTTTTTCTGAATATCGTAGAGGTGCTCGTATATCCTTCTACGCAGCGTCCTCTCAGTCTTTCCAATATAGAAACTATCACAAACCTGACATACACCTATGTAAACTATACCTTTGGATGCACAATTATAATACAATTCTGGTTTGACCCTAAATTTTCTAGATTTAATATATAGAGAGCCTGTGTTCATAATGTGTGCACATTGTTTACAAGCATTGCATTTGTAGGTACCCCTTGTTGTGCTCTTGATGTGTTTTGTATGCTGCCTTTGTCTCTCAAACATGTTTTTAAGATTCATGTTTCTTGCGTTAACAAATGTTGGTTGAATTGGTAACCATTTATTGGTCTCTTCATTTGAGCTTAAAATAGGCCAATATTTTGTTATAGTGTTTCTTAAGTCAACAGCATTGTTGTTGTGTGTGTATACAAATGCAGCTTTAGAGTCCAATTCTTTGCTTTGTATGTGAGCACCGTCATTTTCAGGTGTTGTGTCATCTTTGGTTAAACCTAATAAGGGTGCATATATATTACCTCTTTTATTCAGTACTTCTTGATACATTTTGTTAATTAAGGCGTGGGGGTATCCTGTCTCTAGAAATAGGTTCTTTAGTGTGTTCACTTCTTTGTTAAATAATACTTCCGTGCAACATTCTTGAGGCTCTGATAAATTGGCCTTTCAAGATACCCTTCTTTTGTGAAAAGGGGTGGCCACTACAAAAATGCAAGAATGCGTTCGAAAAGGTACTCTTTCTAAACACTGATGACTCAAACCTTCCTAGCTCCTTGTTTTTAGTCAAACTGACATCAAGGTAGCTTAATGAATCATCACTAATATTAAACGTAAACTTTAAAAAGTCAGTGGTAATGTTGATGTACCTTAAAAACTCTTCGAGACATTCCTTACTACCTCTCCATAATATGCAAATATCATCCAAATATCTTTGATAGTGAATAATATTATCTTTCCAGGGTGATGTAAAAACAAACTTACTTTCCCAGTAAAATAGGACAATGTTCGCATATGCGGAGGCACAGGGTGTGCCCATTGCCACACCAATTCTTTGTTTAAAGAATTCCCCGTTAAAAAAGATAAAATTGTTGTTTAAAATAATTTCCATAAATCAACTATCAGGTTTGTTAAATTTGTACTTAGACCTGACCATTTGGTTAAAATTTCACTGAACCATTGCAGACCTATAACATGGGGGATACTGGGGAACAATTCTATTACGTCCACTGTTACCATAAAAATCATACTAAATCTTCTAACCGCTGGGACATAGATGTTTTTACAGCAGCAGTAATTTGGAGTGGTCATGCTCTGATTCTGAAGACAAAATAGCAGTTGAAGGTGAGGGTAATTAATCATGCAGTTGTACAGCCTTACAAATGAGATGACTGAAATATCAGCGCCACAATAGAATCCACTTGTGGTCTTCTAAAGAGAGCCGTGGTCCTAAAGTTCTGCATGGATTTGGTATCTGGGACTTTTGGAGTCACACTGTCACTAGAACAAGAATCATTGGCAGAATGATGTGAATAAGGGCTCTAGTAGCAGTAACATTAACAAGCGGGCATGTGGAAGCATTACAGTCAGACAACTATCTAATGATTCTGAATTCAGGACAAGACAAAATGAATGATGTGAATAAGGGCTCTAGTAGCAGTAGCACTAACAAGCGGGCATGTGGAAACATTACAGTCAGACAACTATCTAATGATTCTGAATTCAGGACAAGACAAAATGAAAGATGTGAATAAGGGCTCTAGTAGCAGTAACATTAACAAGCGGGCATGTGGAAGCATTACAGTCAGACAACTATCTAATGATTCTGAATTCAGGACAAGACAAAATGAATGATGTGAATAAGGGCTCTAGTAGCAGTAACATTAACAAGCGGGCATGTGGAAGCATTACAGTCAGACAACTATTTAATGATTCTGAATTCAGGACAAAATGAATGATGTGAATAAGGGCTCTAGTAGCAGTAACATTAACAAGCAGGCATGTGGAAGCATTACAGTCAGACAACTATCTAATGATTCTTAATTCAGGACAAGACAAAATGAATGATGTGAATAAGGGCTCTAGTAACAGTAACATTAACAAGCGGGCATGTGGAAGCATTAGTCAGACAACTATCTAATGATTCTGAATTCAGGACAAGACAAAATGAATGATGTGAATAAGGGCTCTAGTAACAGTAACATTAACAAGCGGGCATGTGGAAGCATTACTCAGACAACTATCTAATGATTCTGAATTCAGGACAAGACAAAATGAATGATGTGAATAAGGGCTCTAGTAGCAGTAACATTAACAAGCAGGCATGTGGAAGCATTACAGTCAGACAACTATCTAATGATTCTGAATTCAGGACAAAATGAATGATGTGAATAAGGACTCTAGTAGCAGTAACATTAACAAGCAGGCATGTGGAAGCATTACAGTCAGACAACTATCTAATGATTCTGAATTCAGGACAAGACAAAATGAATGATGTGAATAAGGGCTCTAGTAGCAGTAACATTAACAAGCAGGCATGTGGAAGCATTACAGTCAGACAACTATCTAATGATTCTGAATTCAGGACAAGACAAAATGAACGATGTGAATAAGGGCTCTAGTAGCAGTAACATTAACAAGCGGGCATGTGGAAGCATTACAGTCAGACAACTATCTAATGATTCTGAATTCAGGAGAAGACAAAATCGCAAATATAAGGAGAGCAGCTGGCACTAGTGGAATTTGAAAAGGATGGGTTTCTCATTCCATAACACCATCAAGGTACTTAGGATTTAGAGATGCCTGAATCATACTTTGGTTCAAGGGCACACTGCTTGTGGAATCTTCAGGAGAACCAAAGAACAGCTGTACAGCAGTTCAGTATAATGCCAAATGATATTAACTTCTAGTTAAACTGAGCACAGAGAAATGCAGTAAGAAAAATTAAGGAAAGGTCTTTAAATGACATGACAGAATGTAAGAACTAAGCCCAAGAACACTGGAGGTTATGTAAACCCTAAATAACATAACTACAGTGGCACTGTGGAATACGGAGTGCTGACAAAGGTAGGGGGTACTATATCATGTGCCATGCAGAATTTGAGGAAGACAGAAGCATCAAGTACTGGAGGAGGCTATAGTTTGGATGTCTCTTGTACATCAGCTACAAGGAGACCAGCAGTCTTGATAGTACAATTTGGAAAACTGAGCTGTGAGTAAAACATTGGTGGAATGAGTGAGATTGCAGAATACCTGCACTTCATGGGCATTGAAGCACAGAGACCCAACTAGAAGATGTTGGAGGAAGACAGCTCAGAGAATTATCTGAGGCATATGATGCTAAAACTTAAAACTGTGAAATGCACCATGAGACCGGTGATAAGTTATGCTAAGAAGGCAAAAAACATAAGCACAGATAAGTACTGCACACAGACATATGAAGTAATGATACCCCTCCTTTGTTACAGCAGGGAGAAGACAAAGTCTACTCCTGTGATATATGGTTTGGAATTCAGAAACTGCAAAGTTAAAACTGCTTTTGAAAAACAAATCTGAAAATATATTTTAGAACACACAACAGTCATATTTCTTAAAAAATGTTTAACCCACTTAGTGAGCAATACATCTTCTTAATATATAGGTTCATAGGTTGGTACCAGGCTATCGGCCCTAGGGCCTATACAAGCCTAGCCCTAATAATTCCCTGGCTATTTCTTCCCACAATTTTTACTTCCCTGGACTCCTGTCTAGCAGGGCAACTGATGTGATCCCCG
This sequence comes from Protopterus annectens, assembly GCF_019279795.1. Classification (NCBI taxonomy): domain Eukaryota; kingdom Metazoa; phylum Chordata; order Ceratodontiformes; family Protopteridae; genus Protopterus; species Protopterus annectens. The sequence goes on from NC_056745.1 coordinate 43,819,001, forward strand.
GGGTGATTTTCCTATCTCCCACCCAATCGTAAAGGTTCCTTTTGAAGAGGGCCAAAGAGGCACTCTGCTTGACATGTATGGACAGTTGATTCCAGAGTCTGGGGAGTCTCTGGGTCAGGAACCTATCCCTCCAGCATGTTTTGTTCATTGTGATGACAAGGTTTAGATCCCTGGAGTGTGCAGCTCTAAGGGATTGGGATTTCAAGTGTAGCATGCCCAACCGCTCTGGGTTTGACATGGCCTTGTATGTTAAGCAGAGATCACCTCTGAGTAGACTATATGTGACAGAGTATAGCTGGAGTTTTTTTTAGATGGTCAGCATAGGGCATCTGCTTTAGGCCTGTGATTCTTTTCGTGAGGTATTTCTCCTGCCTTTCCAGTTGTTGCAGATGTCTTGAGAGGTACATACCAAATGGGGCATTGTATTATATAATGGGTCTAATGAGGGATGAGTACAGTGGGACAATAACATCCTTTTTTTCTGGATGAAAAGCCCTTAGTGATGAGGTGTGCTACATAGAAGGATTTCCTGACTGTTGTGGCGATGTGGTTATCAAAGGTGAGACCACTGTCCACCTGTGTCCTTAAGTCTCTCATCACACTTTCGGTGTTTAGTGTACTGCCACCTATGTGGTAATTCATGGGTACATGTTTTTTCCAAATGGGATAACTATACATTTCTTGACATTGAGCTTGAACCCATGGCTCTGGCACCAATCATCTGTTTCTGTAAGGCCCTGTTGTAGTGTATCCACATCATTTCGGGATTCAATAATGGCTCCCAGTTTGCAATCATCTGCAAACTTTGTTAGCCAGAGTCCCTTAGTGTTGGCCTGTACTTCAGAGAAGTAGATGCCAAACAAGAGCAGTCCCAGGACTGAACCCTGAGGTACTCCACTTGTCTGGAGCTCGATTTGGAGTTGACTACTTTAACAGTGTGGATTCTGTCAGTAAGCCAGTTGGCAACCCATCAAGTGATGTAAGGATTAATGCCCAGCTTAGTAAGTTTATCTAGGATTCCAGAGTGGGGGATAGTGTTGAAGGCCTTGGCAAGGTCCAGATAGGCTGTGTGGACCAATTTACCCTCATCCACAGCTCTGGAGACTGATTCGAAAAAGTCAATCAGGTTCAGGAGACAAGATCAGCCCTTCACAAACCCAAACTGGGTGGGGTTTAGTGTTTGAAGGTTGCCAATGTCTTTGTTTATAAGTTCCATGGTCTTGCAGATCAGGGTCTTTAGACTGATGAAGCGGTAGTTCCCAGGATCCAAGGTGGATCTCCCCCCTTGTGGAGTGGGATAACTGTAGCTGTGTGCCACTCAGTGGGCACAAAGCCTGAGGTGATGCTATGATTAAACATGACACTTAGGTGAGTTGCCAGTTCATTTTGTAGTTCATGTAGTACACAGCCGGGATGTCATCTGGTCCCATGGATGCTGTATTCTGAGCTTTGGAGAGTGCGGTTTTTACCTGTGTGGCCATTAGTAAAGGAATTTGGCAATCTTTTGGTACTGAGATGGGCCCTTTAGGGGGTGAAGTTGGCACTGAATCGATCTGCCAAGATATTGGCAATATCCTTGTGATCAGTATATTTAATGCCATTCTGTTGTAGCTCAGAGCAGATCTGAGGATTGCCATTTAGATTCTTAACATAGCTATAGAATGCCTTGTGGTTGTCTTTGGAATCTTTGGCAATTTTATTTTCTTAACTAGCTTTGGAGAATTTTAGCTTCTTACTGAGGCTGGTAAAGATACTGCGGTGGTGGTGCTACGGTAGCATAGTCGCCTCACAGTTAGACGTTGCCCGTTCGATCCTCAAAGCATCTTCTGTGTGGCGACATGCGTAAATAGGCGTTCCTTCATGGAAGGTTGTGCGTTAGGCCCGGCAGGCCAGCACGTAAAACTCTACTGCCAATCATTAGTGGACCGGAGTTCTGTTGTGGCGACCCCTAACCGGGAAAAGCCGAAAGACACAAACAAATACAAATAAACTGAGGCTGGTAAAGGAGTTTTTTGCATTCTGGGATTTTCCTCTTCTGCAACAGTTTCTTCCTTTTGTTGTAAAGTTTGTTTATGGCAGGGGACCACCAGATTGCCTTCCTTTTTTGGGGGTAGAGCATCTTGGTTCTATTTGGGATGGCACGATTCATGCACAAGTGGATGTGCTCGTACAGTGCCTTAGTGTAGGATTCAGCAGTCGAACTTTCAGTTCCCATCTGCATGGGTGTCATGAAGATTGTCACTTCTGACTTGAGTAGCATGAAGTTGGCTTTGGAGAAGTTGTTTACGGCAGTATTGACAGAGTCACTCATTTCCCCCATTGAACAATACAAATTTTCTCAGAATGTCCAGATTTTTGCCTCATAGTTTATCAGTTTTTCATAAAATTGTGGTTTTCTGGCAAATTAGTGGCAAATCATTAAAGACTGAAGTCAGTAAATAATGACAGACATTTGAGTTTCAGACTTCATACCCTTCAGAAAAACCTGTTATTCTATGTTTGTAAGAGCAATATTCAAAAATTGTCCCTATTTTTGGGTCTTTGTCCCACTTTTATTTATGGCTTTGTCCAGATTTCTTGTTCTAAGAGGTTGAGCGGTACGCTCACCACAAAAAAATTGCATTATTTAAATGTGTCTGGTAGTACTACCCAGTAACATAGCAAGCAAACTTCACTTACTCGCCAAAAGTAGGTGACAAAACAGTCTAGCTATACCTTTAAGTTATATTAAAAAAGAAAGCATCTAGTATTTTAGTGGAACAAGTCGAAAGCTGTCACTTCAAAAAATTAGATATATTCACTTATTGCTCTGTAATGCATAAAGTGGAGAAGAGTTCCCAGGTCTGTAAACCTTAAATCATACATACCATCAACAGATCTGTGGGCTCCTGAACCATTGTGACTGGTAGATGTGCTACAAACTGTATATACAGCTCTTGTCTATCCAGGTGTTTGTAAATCTTGTGTGATAACCTATGGATGCACAGACAAATTCTCTGCAGAATTATACTTACTAATAAGGCAATGGAAAAGTTCGACTGACTTTAATATATTTTGTACTAGGGAATATTCAGGATCAGAAAGGCAAGGCAAAATGAAATAAAACATCTATCATGTATATTAATGCTGATTCACTGCTCTTAAGTACCCGTGAGTCTAAATGTAATTACTGCAACAACATGGACAAGCAGAAGCTAAAAGTGTACTTACTATGCCAGATACACACTTCACATAGCTAAGTCATGTCATCCTGTGCACGCGGCACACCATGTAGCATGGGTAACTCACGTAATCCTGTGCACAAGGCACACCATGTAACATGGGTAACTCATGTAATCCTGTGCACGAGGCACACTTCATGTAACACAAGTAACTCAGGCAGTCCTGTGCACGAGGCACACTTCACATAGCACGGGTAACTCATGTAATCCTGTGCACGAGGCACACTTCACGCAGCACAGGTAACTCGTGTAATCCTGTGCACATGACTGATGTGAAATGGGTTTTTTTTCAAAATTAAACTACATATATATAATGACGACACAGCTCATATTATACACTGTGGATATTCAAAAATTGTCCCTATTTTTGGGTCTTTGTCCCACTTTTATTTATGGCTTTGTCCAGATTTCTTGTTCTAAGAGGTTGAGCGGTACGCTCACCACAAAAAAATTGCATTATTTAAATGTGTCTGGTAGTACTACCCAGTAACATAGCAAGCAAACTTCACTTACTCGCCAAAAGTAGGTGACGAAACAGTCTAGCTATACCTTTAAGTTATATTAAAAAAGAAAGCATCTAGTATTTTAGTGGAACAAGTCGAAAGCTGTCACTTCAAAAAATCAGATATATTCACTTATTGCTCTGTAATGCATAAAGTGGAGAAGAGTGCCCAGGTCTGTAAACCTTAAATCATACATACCATCAACAGATCTGTGGGCTCCTGAACCATTGTGACTGGTAGATGTGCTATAAACTGTATATACAGCTCTTGTCTATCCAGGTGTTTGTAAATCTTGTGTGATAACCCATGGATGCACAGACAAATTCTCTGCAGAATTATACTTACTAATAAGGCACTGGAAAAGTTCGACTGACTTTAATATATTTTGTACTAGGGAATATTCAGGATCAGAAAGGCAAGGCAAAATGAAATAAAACATCTATCATGTACATTAATGCTGATTCACTGCTCTTAAGTACCCGTGAGTCTAAATGTAATTACTGCAACAACATGGACAAGCAGAAGCTAAAAGTGTACTTACTATGCCAGATACAAACTTCACATAGCATGGGTAAGTCATGTCATCCTGTGCACGTGGCACACCATGTAGCATGGGTAACTCACGTAATCCTGTGCACAAGGCACACCATGTAACATGGGTAACTCATGTAATCCTGTGCACGAGGCACACTTCATGTAACACAGGTAACTCAGGCAGTCCTGTGCACGAGGCACACTTCACGTAGCACAGGTAACTCGTGTAATCCTGTGCACATGACTGATGTGAAACGGGTTTTTTTTCAAAATTAAACTACATATATATAATGACGACACAGCTCATATTATACACTGTGGATGCACCACGTCTCATGTAACGCATGTAAATCTGACCATATGTACAATTGCATATATCCACATCTAACTTAGGTAGCAGTTATTTATCATCAGTAATGATGCTATAGCAATAAACTTTAAAAATATTCTCAGAGAAGAGATTTTCTGTGTCATTACTGAACACATTCCAGACAATCCTAAGGTAGATTTGTTTTCTAATGGAGCATGACAAAAAAAGACTGTGGAAAAGTAACTCTTAAGCAGAATGACTCCATGACACACAAAAGGACCTTAAATGTACCAATGGTAATGCACAAGTAAGTGTACAAAGGCTACAGCAAAGCATACATACGCATATGTAGAAAGACAGTTGCAGAAGAAACAAATGAAATTTAAATGTGAAGATTTTAATAATTTTAGATAAGAAAATTTTGTAAAAAAAGAAGTTATGTTCTTACCAAAACGTTCCATCTGTGTTGTTGATCTTCATTCATTCATGAAGGATGGTTTACTTTTCTGTCCCTGGAACCGAATCAGCCAATATCCAAGCTTGCACCAGCCAAAAACTCTCAAGCTAAGATTACCCATTATGCCCCTCTCCCTGTCTACTCAGATCGAGTTTGCTCATAAGAAAGAATGCAGAGGGTTCATCTGAGTAAGAACCTTACTATATGACCAGAACCAAGTCCGAACCTCCAGGAGTCTTTCGGAGGGGGTAAGAGGGTGGGATGTCATGAATGAATGAAAATCAACAACACAGATGGAACGTTATGGTAAGAACATAACTTCTTTATCTGATGTTAATCTTCATTCATTCATGAAGAATGGGGACAGAGTCCCTAGCTACTTTATGTCCTGGGAGGCCCTATGGAAGGATATTCCTGAGCACCACTGAGCCAAATTATGCTGTCCCCCTGGAGACTAAGTCCAATTTGTAATGAGTGATAAAGGTATGAGTAAGCCCAGGGTGCTGCAGTGCAAATATCATCCATAGAAGCTCTGGAATGGAAAGCTATCAAAGTAGCCACTGATCTAGTCGAATGTGCTTTGATTTTAGCGGTTAAATGTATTTTGTTCTGTTCATAAATAAAGGAAATGTAGTCTCTCAGCCATTTTGCCAATGATACTTTGGAAATGGCTTTTCCCAACCTGGGTCCTGAAAAGGACAGGAATAGTTGATCAGATTTTCGAAATGATTTAGTCCTGTCTGGATAGAAAAGCAATTGTCTATGTACATCCAATAAGTGCAAACAATATTCTCCTTTATTAGAAAAATTTGGGAAGAAAAATGGTAGATCAATGGTTTGGTTAATATTTAAGTCCGAGACAACTTTGGGTAGAAAGGAAGGGTTAGTCCAAAGTGATGCTCTCGCTTTGTGAAAAACTATGTAAGAATGTTTTGCAGACAGGGCCTGTAGTTCTGAAATTCTTCTTGCTGAGGTAATGGCTACCAAGAATACGGTCTTCCAAGACAAAATTTTCATATCACAAGTGGCCGAGGGTTCATAGGGGTAATGGGTCAAAGTTTGTAGGACTAGAGTCAAATTCCAAGGTTCAATGGGTTCTTTGAAGGGTGGTTTAATATGCAGGACTCCCTTCAAAAAGGTTTTACAGAGACGATGAGACATGTGGGAGGAATCTTGGACATCATTATGGAAGTTTGAGATAGCTGCTAAATGGACCCGAATTGTAGAAGCTGATGCTCCTGAATGTAGTAGTGTTGATAGGTACTCCAACATGGAATCAATCGGAGCAGAGAAAAAGTAAAGTTATTTCCCTCGTGACCAGAAAACAAATCAATTCCGTTTACTGACACAAATTTTTCTGGTGGATGGTTTATGTGAAGCCAGAAGAATTTTACAAACAGGGGAAGATAAATTGTTATGTCTGGCAATTACTGGAAGTGGAGGTACCAAGCTGTCAGCTTGGGGCTTGATAAGTTTGGATGGATCAACCCCTGGGGATGCAACAGCAACCTGGGAGTTGGATTAGGAGGGTGAACCAGGTGAGGCCAAAGGTAAGGAAACCAGACTTGTCGGGGCCAATAGGATGCAATGAAGATGACTTTGCTCATTTACTGAAGTGCTTTCTTTAAAATTGTGGAATCAAAGGGAAGGGAGGGAAGGCATAAAGCAGTCCTGGGGGGGGGCAATCATGTACTAGAGCATCCCTCGGGGACTCCCCCTTGAAGGGGAATTAGGGCAAAGTAGCTGCTACATTTGTGGTTGAAGGGGGAGGCGAATAGGTCGCAGCAAGGCTGGCCCCAGCGGTGGAAAATCTCCATCACTACTTTTGGGTTGAGGGGCCAATCATGAGACAGAAGAATGCATCTGCTCAGCTTGTCTGCAATTACGCTGGAATTCTCGAGAATGTGCATTGCTATCAGAAAGCGGTTGGAAGCTATTGCCCATTGCCAAACCCTCATGGCTTTCTGACACAAGGGGTAGGATTTGGTTCCCCCTTGTTTGTTGATGTACCAGATGACAGACATGTTGTCTGACTGGATAGCAACTGTCCCAGACAAAAGGACAGATTGAAAAGCTTGCAACACTAGAATCACTGTCCTCAGTTCTAGGACATTGATATGCAAATTGGCCTCCACAGGGGACCAAGTGTCTTGGACTGTCCATCCCTGAAAATGCCTCCCCGCTCCATCAGGGACACATCCATGATCACTACGGCCTTGGGGTGAGGGGATGAGAAGGGAGACTCCATAGTTCCATTTCTGGCTTCACCTATCAATTCAAGTCTTGTTTGTAATGCGGATCGGCTAGGGCATGGGATGTGTCAATAGGGACCACTGTGATCCTAGAAGCCATTGCAGTAATCTCATGTGGAGTCTCACTAGAGGGACTGTAGTAATGGTTGCTGCAATAGACCCAGTAGTTGCAGAACAGAATAAGCTGGAAACTTGTCCTGAGACAGTATCACTCAGAGTTGGGATCTCAGTCTTTGAAGCCTGTGGAGAGGGAGAGACCAGGCAAGACCTTGTGTAGAGTGTTGCTCCAATGAATTATAGACATTGAGTGGGTTCTAATTTTGATTTGTCCCTGTTTATTGAGATCCCTAGTAGTCGTGCAAGTTACAAGGTGTACTGTAAGGCCTGAAGCAGTAGACACTTGGTGGGGGTGGTAAGGAGCCAATCGTCTAGATATGGAAACACCCAGAATCCTTGCAGTCTCAAGTGAGCTATTACTACTGCCATGCATCTAGTGAACACTCTGGGGGCTGTGAAGAGACCAAAGGGCAGTGCTTGAAACTGGTAATGATTGGCTCCCAGCCAGAAGCAGAGATATCTTCTGGAGTGTTTGGCCATTTTTATGTGGTATTACGCATCATGAAGATCTATCGAGCACATCCAGTCATCTTTTCCAGAAATGGAAGAACAGACTGAACCGTGACCATTCGGAATTTGTTCTTTTTGATGAACTTGTTTAGGATGCTGAGTTCTAAGATCAGCCTCCAGTCTCCTGTCTTTTTTGGCACTGAGTAAAATCTGGATTCTATTTGGTCTGGTGGGACGGTCTGGATGACTCTTGTTTCGAGCAGCTTTAAAGCTTCTTGAGCTGCTGCATCCCTCTGACTGAGTGGAACATCAGGGATTCTCCTCTGTGGCCTTGGGTAGAGATCAAATGGGATATGGTAACCTCTGGACATTTATCTTCCGCACTCAGGAATCTGTGGTTATAGAATGCCAGGCTGAGTGGTGCGGAGAGAATCTTCTCCTGACTGCTTCCAGAGGAAAGCAATTGGGCCGCTCTTCAGAAATGCTGGTAGGGTTGCCCCGAGAAGGAATCTCTGGACCTCTGGTTATGTGGGCCCCCTCTGCCTCTGGGAGGGCGTCATCCTGATGAATTTGCCCCTATGCCCCGGGGGGGGGGGGGGACTCACCACGTGTGTCATGGAAAGGCCCTTGAGACTTCTTGAACCACATCTTTCCACTACTCTGATTCCTGGAGTAGGATCACTGGGGGTGGAAAAACATATGCCCATGGCAGAAAGGGTCTTGCCATCCTTCTCACACCTGGCTAGCATGTCCTTAACTTTTGGCCTGAAAACAGAGGAAGCATCAACAGGAGCACTGATGAAGGAAGACTTGAAAGGGTCCACAAAATCATATAAAAGCATCCAGGCATGCCATCTCATAATGCCTGCACCAGCTACGCTGGCCACCCCTTCAGTTGTATGTGCAATCAACCGCATGGATGAATTGGACACCAGGGTAGTGACCTGCGAGGCAACTTTGTCACGTACCTCATCAGACACTGCTCCTGCTAGTGATCCTGAGAGTTCCGTGATGAGGTCTCTCTGGAGGTGGGTAAAGTGTACCAAATAGTTCAACGAACATATGGCAAAGGTCGATGAAGCATAAACCTGCTTCTCTATCCTGTCAATCATCCAAGACTCCCTGTTTGGAGGATAGACAGCAGGACTCTCCTCTGTGAGCTCGTTCCTCATTGCTGCCACCACCACCATAGCATCCACTGGCAAGCCTATGGACCAATGGGGATGATAAAATTTGTCCAGTCACTGGGGGGATTGACTCAACGGCGTCAGGGGCCTTCCAAGTGCATTACACACTGAGCTTAACCAGCTCATCTGCAGGTGGGGTCACTCAGGAAGTAGAGGGTCAAGCATGGAACGCCTGCAAGAATGCAGATTCCTCAGAGGAAGGGTTGGTGGGCTTCCAATCACCCTTCTGTTTCAAGATCTCCAACATGTCTCCAAAGGAGACATCTTCAGAGTGTATCCATGGGGGCCCTTTCTCCTCACTGTAATCTGTATCTTCCATGAGGGACTCCTCAGGGGAGTCAATGTGCTTCCTCTTGCACAGTCTCTTATGGGGGGCTCCTCAGGGGTTGTCTGAAGAGGACTCCATAGAGAAGGTGCCCTGCGGTAGGGTATCTTGCTGCTCCCATGCTCAAGGTCCTGTCGTAGTGGACTGAATCAGCTGTGGATCAGACATATAAGGGCCTGCTGAGGCTAGTGCCCTCTCCATAACCTAAAAGGCAGGTCCGCCTGAAGAGGGATGGGAGCCCAGAACAGAGAAGGACAACCTCAGAACTGGGGTCACACCCCATTCCAATGAGCCTGCCTCCATGACAGGACCCACAAGAGGACACAGAGTCGTCACAGCATCCAGAACCTCAGTCGGTGCCAAAGAAAAAACCTGGTGCCATACTAGAGGATCACAGTGCCGACAGACCAGTCACAGTCTTGATGGTGGATCGACTCTGACTGAGTCAAGGTCGGATTGGGAACCAATGTAAGGTCTACCAGGGGAGTCGAGGAAGCTGACACCAGGATGGGCATCTGTACTGGGGGCTCCAATACTTGCGGAGAAGTTGAAGGAGGAACATAGGTAAGAGTCTGTGGAGAAAACCCACGGCTCTGCGAGGGATGTCCTAAAAGAGGTTGGAATGCCTCTGGACGCTGAGAGCTGATCCACAGGTCCCACTATGTCAAGCTCCGAAAGGCTCCTGGTGGAATGGGTTCACATTCCCGATGGAGATGCAGGTTGTTCTAGGAATGGACGGAGTTGCTGTCCAACAAAGGGATCAATCGATGGGGAGTATTGGGTCCTGGCCAATGTCTCAACCTTCAGCACCATGATCATGGGACCAGATGTTGAGGGGAGGGAAGTGAACAGTTTGTTAGGAGAGTATTGTTGGTGCTGAGAGGGTCTGTGGCACCGGAGATGTTGGTGCCATGGTTGCTGTAGATATGGTCAGTTTCATAGATAAAGATGACACCGAGGATGGAGTTTTGAATTCCGGTGCCGTAGTAGTAATCAAAATAATTTTCACAAATTTTTCTTTCTGTTCCTTATGAACCTGAGCCTTAGTTTTAGATTCATGAGATTGATGAGAGGAAGACAGAGAATGGCTTCTCCTCAGACTCTTTAGGAGGCGTTGAGACCTCCGCCTCAGATAAAGCCTCAGACAAAGGAGTTTTTAGAAGACATTTTAGTATTAATTTATTCTTCTGTTCCACCAAGGTACGGGTACTAAATCCTTTAGATATCTCATAAGGAGGTTGAACCTTCAAGTGTAAAACTCCAAGGCAATACACACATGACAAATAACTGTCTGAATTCGGCATTTTCCTGCCACATTTATCACACTACTTAAAGCCTGTAGTGCCCTTTTTATCAGACATCATAAAAAGCAGCTAAAAATATTTGAGAATCAACAAATAACTAGCAGTCCAAAGAGTAACTAGCACTCAACAGCAACAAGCAGTGAAGTATGTATATATATATATATATATATATATATATATATATATATATATATATTTTAATACCAACAACGGTGAAAAGTTATATCCAAAGGGTAAGAAGGAAAGGGGAGAGGGAAATACCAGTGATGGTAGAGAGAATACCAAAGGGCATTTCCTGTTTTTTCCAGCCCCCTGCTATAAAGCATGCTTTGGAGGGCTTTTCTGGCATTAGAGAACTTGGCATAGCTCCTCGTGGTCCCCTGCAAAGTTCCTAAGGCAGCAGAGAGCAGAAAAAGCGACTTTCCTGATTCTAAGTATTTTTTAAGCATTTTTTATTGCTTTTTTTGACCTTTTGTGCATTTCAACTACTGTTTGTGCTTATATTATTGTTATATTATCTGTTTTTCTGAGCTTAATTTGTTGACTGCACTTCTTAGCTAAAGTTTTGCTTATAAGTTAACAAACAGGCTAATACACTCAAGTGTACTAGCCTTTGATAGCATTTAGTCGAAAAACCAAGCATTTACTGTATTTTCTGTCTGTGTCTGTAAAAAAAACTAAAACAACCAAAAAAATACTTCTGCTTTCCTAACTTTCCTAGCTAGTTGTTCCAGTGATCAGATTTGCTGATCCCTGGGCTTTGCATTTGGTTCCTGTGTTCCTCCATTTTCTTGTGTGGCCACAGGGAAGTTTCTTTACTCACCAGTGAGAGTGGGGAGTACTGAGCTGCCTGTTTGTCCTCAGAGGAGTGGTTAGAGACAGCAACTGGTAATTCATTGGGCATTTTCGGTCATTTCCTGTTTTTTTCCAGCCCCTGCTATAAAGCACGCTTTAGCTGGAGTTGCCACAGGAGCACACAAGAGCAGCGCGGTTAATCAAGGTTAAACTATTCGGCTACCTAAAGTCCACTCTTCAAATTTTCCCTTAAAACAGCCTTCCCTGAACTGTACTGCTGATCTAACCAGCGTATTCTATATCTAAAAAACTCAGCTCTACTTGATTCCTAAGTAGAATATTCTCTATCTGTAAAGCCTAGCACTTGCTCCTAAAGTACTTTTTTACTTGATATAGCACTTTTATTATACATAGTATCCCACCAGCCAAAACCCCATTCGATCACCCACATCCCCGGAGTCTTTTAAAGTCCTTGTCTATTCCTTCTAGCATGTCAAGGGATCAGTTGCTAGTGTCCTCTCCTGCTCAGCTGGTGAATCTGGGAATACTGAGGCAATGTTACAATTGTCTCATGTACACGGACAACCCTCTCCTTCTCCCACAAAACACAAATACATGCGAGAGATGCAACTATATAGCCAAACTGGAGGCCGAGCTCTCAACATAGGACTGGTAAGACCAGACAGGAGGAGAAGGTAACCACACACACCACAAACCCAGTCTCACATAGTACTATCACAACTTCAAATCATACACATAAATACACAAAGACATATTCGGAGGCTCTGATCAAAAATCTACCAAAACAGCAGAGGCCACCAAAGCAGACACCCAAACAACTGCCACCTCAGGACAAAACACATGCAACACATAGACCACATAGTCAGTGTGCTAAACAGTCACAGCCCTTAAGGCCAAACACAATGCCAGACACACTCGTCATTGGTGACTCCATAGTCAGACACACTGACGTCCCGCCACCAGATTGAACAAGGAAAAGGTCACAGTAAGCTGCCTGTCGGGCACTAGAATCCGCCACATAACGCAAGCACTCAGGTCTCTCAACAGCAGGTACAAGTACGACTCTGTCATTGTCCACACTGGTGTGAACGACCTGAGACGTACCTCCTTGGACTACATGAAAAGAGACATAGAGGAGCTCTCTGATTATGTAGCCCAGGCAGGTATGACCCTGACCTTGAGCAGTATCCTACCTTCACCAAGAATGATGCCACAATACAGAGACAAGATGATCAGCTTTAATAATTGGCTTAAACTCTGGTGTCATTCAAAGGGGATCCAATGTCTGTCTGCCTGGGATGACATGCTGGACAAGCCACGCTGCTCGCAAGGGATGGCTTGCACCTGTCACCCTGGGCTTCCGGATATTGGCAAAGGCTCTTGCCACCCCATAGTGCCTTTTTAGGCAAGGCTCAAATTCTAAACCTACCACCCTAGAACACAAAAAGAAAAAACTAAGGGTAATGCTGCTCAATGCCAGAAGTCTCAACCTCAAGATGCATGCACTCGAGGCCCTTCTCAGTATGGAGAACATCAATGTCTGTGCTGTGACTGAAACCTGGTTCAAGGCTCCCGAGAGCACCCCGGCACTATCAGGCTTTACCTCATATCATGCGTTCCGGCCCCAAAATCCGGACAACACCAAGAAAGGAGGGGGGTGTCTATATTCATCAAGAACACCCACACCTCAAGGTTGTTGGCAATGCACGATGCATCGGAGACCATCCAGGTGCAATTAACCATAGGCAAGACTGCTCTGCAATTTGTAGCATGTTACAGGCCACCCTCTCAATCTCAGGAACCTCACATAGCTTTCCTGAAAACACCGGAGGGGATAAATGTATCTCCAAACACCATCATACTAGGTGATTTCAACTACCCAAATATAGACTGGGATCACTACTCAAGCCCCAACACTCTTGCCCAAAGGTTCATAGAGTTCATAAACTCAAATGCCATGGAACAACTAGTCACCATTCCCACAAGAGGAGATAACATACTAGATCTCATCATCACGAACATGGTGTCACAATGTTCAACACCGGAAGTAAACCCTTCACTGGTGAGATCAGACCATAAACTAATCTCACTGGAAGTCCACATCCTGCCCCCACCTGATAAAAAAGACCACAGTGAAGAACTTCTCAAAAGCCGACTTCACACTTCTAAAGGCTAGTGTGGTCTCTTTTATGGCCCCCGAGACTGAGGAAACCATTACTCAAGCCGCTGAATCACTTACAAATGCCTTCTACCAGCACCTACAGGACTGCATGGATCAAGCAATCCCAAACAAAACAAAGACCCTTTGTACCAAAGGCAAGTGTCCAGTTTGGTGGACCCCAGCCATAAACAAGCTCTACAACAAAAGGAGGAAGCTACTACAAGATAGAGCAAAATCCTTAAAAGGGAAAACATCCCTGATCATTATAAGTAAAAAATTAAGATCTCTCATAAAATCATCCAAGGCAAATTTTGAGAGAAAAGTCGCTAAGGACTCAAAGGACAATCATAAGGCCTTCTTTAGCTATGTTAGAAACCTGGGAGGAAACTCCCAGATATGCTCAGAATTAGTTCAAAATGATGTAAAAATTACTGAACCTACAGACATTGCCAACATACTGGCTGACAGGTTCAGTGCAAACTCCCCCCCAAAAGGTGAGATATCTATACCAGAGAATTATAGCCCCCCCAAACATCTCAAACGCTCAGGTGAGAACTGCTCTCTCCAAGGCAAAAAACACAGCATCCATGGGACCAGATGGTGTCCCCGGATGTGTACTCCACGAACTCAATGAGGAATTAAACCCACAGTTAGGGCAGCTGTTTAATCTTAGCCTCACCTCAGGATACATGCCTAAGGAGTGGCATACAGCAACTGTGGTCCCACTTCACAAAGGAGGTGCCTCCACCGACCCGGGAAATTACTGTCCCATCAGCTTGACAAGCCTGATCTGCAAAGCTATGGAGAGGATCATAATGGAACTCATAAATAAAGACATAGGAGACTTGCAGACTTTGGATCTGACCCAGTTTGGCTTTGTCAAGGACAGATCATGACTTCTAAACCTGGTGGACTTTTTCGAAACAGTCACCAAGGCCATTGATGAGGGAAAGGCAGTCCACACAGCCTACCTTGACCTGGCAAAAGCTTTCGACACAATACCCCACTCAGGTATCATTGAAAAACTCATCAGCTTAAATGTAAACCCATACGTCACAAGATGGGTTGCAAATTGGCTAAGTGACAGAACCCACAGGGTCAGAGTTGCTGGCGCCATGTCAGACTCAAAGCCTTTCACAAGTGGTGACCCACAGGGCTCAGTCCTGGGCCCTCTCCTGTTCGGCATCTACTTTTCAGAAGTACAAGCAAACACAGGAGGATTATGGCTGACAAAATTTGCAGATGACTGCAAACTGGCCATAGTTGAGAACACATCTGACACAGATATCCTTCAGAAGGGTCTTATAGAAACGGAAAACTGGTGCCAGAACCATGGCCTAAAGTTAAACACCAAAAAATGCATAGTCATACCCTTTGGGAAAAACAAGGTTACCCCTAGCTACCATATAGGCGGCAACCCACTAAGCACAGAAGAGGTCATCAGGGATCTGGGTACCCAGGTTGACAGTAACCTTTCATTTGATACTCACATTGCCAAAGTAGTTAGAAAGACCTTCTACATTGCCCACCTGATCATGAAGGGATTCACATCTAGATCAAGGGAAGTCATCGTCCCCCTGTACTCATCATTCATCAGGCCAATGATTGAGTACAATGCCCCATTCGGAATGTATCTGACACGACACCTGCAGCAACTGGAAAGGCCCCAAAAGTTCCTCACCAAAAGGATAAAGGGTCTCAAAAATATGTCCTATGCTGCCCGACTGAAGGAACTTCAGCTCTACTCAGTCACTTACCGTCTGCTCAGAGGTGACCTGTGCCTGACATACAAGGCCATGTCCAACCCAGAATTGATGAACATGCTTCACCTCAAAAAATCTAGATCCCTCAGAACTACAAGGGCGGGAGACTTAAACCTTGACATGGTTATTAATAGGATGTGCTGGAGGGACAGATTCATCACCCAGAGACTCCCTATGCTGTGGAACAAAATCCCGGTACATGTGAGGCAGAGCACCTCGCTGGCTTTGTTCAAGAGAAATCTTGACCAATGGATGGGAGATCGCAGATATACCCCAGGGATTATCTCAGTGTCACTGCTTGACAGAGGCACAGCAAAATAATGGACATAGTATCCTCCAAACTAAAGGGGTGGCGAAAGCCACAAAACTCTGGCTAGGCTTACAAATGCCCTTGGGCAGATAGCCTAGTATGAACCTATAAGCGGGGGGGGGGGGCTGCACCAACGATGGTACGCAGAAATACCAATGGTAAACAGAGGAGAAAAAATTCACTCTCACAAAAAAGAAGCAAGAGTAACTAAAGGTAATAAAATACTAAGCTGAAAAGGTTAAGAATTTACCGCTAAAGTTAAATTTTTCCAAACAAATTGATAACACTTTGCTCGAGAGCTGGTCTGACACGTCTTGAAGTCTATGCAGCAAACTAGATCTGAGGAGACAGGCAGAGGGGCACTATGGGTAACCTTAGCTCAACCTTTGCTGGCGCAAATTTGGATAACAGCCGAGTTGGTTCCAAGGATGGTATCAAAACCCATCCTTCATGAATGAATGAAGATTAACAAAATCAGATCAGATATTCTCTGCCTGCTCATGGTCAAAGTTCTATAGCTTCTTGCAGTTAGGGATTTGCCCTTGATCTACAGAAAAATAAAAATGGCTCTACACCGTCCTGCAGCTAAAACTTATGTGTTTACTTATACAAAAGTAATAAATGGATCAAAAGCCAAGGGGTCTGTGCCTACTGAGATGCCCATCCTCTTGGCCAGTAATCAAGGAAGCTGAATCCTCACCACTGACACTGGTGAGGGACATTCACATGGAACAAAAATAGATGCAGACAGTACTTCCAGGTGCAGCTCTCTACATCAAGCACAATTTCCCTTAAGAGCACACAGGAGAACACACTCAGTCTGGTGTCTGTGTTTCTCTCCCTCTCTGTAGGCCCCCAGTAAGACTCCCCACTGGCACAGCTACAGAGTTGAGTCCTCAGCTGAGTATCCCAGGCCAAGTCCTCCACCACCCTCTCTGTGAAACCAGTGCTCTGTGTCCCTGCTCCAAGTAGTTGACACACACACACACACACACACACCTGGGAAAGGCTGGCACAGATTTACTAGCGATGACCCTCTGCCCAGACTATAAGGTAGTTACTGCCACCAGGACACTCCAAAGCCAGATACTCTAAAGCTCTTACAATGGTACCCCATTATACGGAGTAAAATTAATAGTAATACAAATTATAATGTTGACCAAACAGCAAGGATTACAGGAGTGGACACAGGGTCACCAAATAAATATAAGTGCTCTCAAAGGTTAAAATATTGTTTAAAAGATCAGACACAATGAAACTTTTAAATATATTTAATAAACAATAAAAAGAACATGAAAATACTAAATATCTATTTATAATAAACACCAGAGTTTCAATCACAGGAAATATTAAAAATAACACAGATGGATAAGATTCACACAAATACAGAAAAACAGTACTTAACTAATCTCCCTATACTTTCCTGACTGATCTAAAGAATTCCTGTTCCCTGATTACTTACTAGAGCAAGGCAAGATGAAGTGGGTAAGTGATCCTTCTAAGCCAGGTTTCCAAAACAGACTGAACCGAGACTTCTGTCTCATCTAGTATTAAATAAGAAGTTATGTACCTACCATAACGTTCCATGTTAGTTGTCTTCTTCTCGCCTTCTTTCTTGCTGGATGGGTTCGGAGCCGATCCTCGGCTCCGACTTGGCCAAAACTAAAGCTCAAGAACTAATTCCACCGGCTCGAGGCTCCCCTATATCCCACAATGCTAGGCGGTAACTACTCAGATCTCGTTTGATAGCTATACCAAGCAACCCTAGTCGCCATAGAATGGAGTAGGGAAACCCACCTCAAAACAACCTGCGTGAAAGGTATCACAGACCTAAGAAAGGATAAAAAGAGGTGGATGAACATGTGGGAATGACGACTTCCAGAGGAAGAACACAAACTGAATTCCTGTCGGTCTGTCCAGGCTTGGGGGAAAGAGGGTGGGATGCAAGAAAGAAGGCAAGAAGAAGACAACTAACATGGAACGTTATGGTAGGTACATAACTTCTTAATGTTAAGTTGTCCATCTCGCCTTCATTCTTGCTGGATGGGACCGCATCCCTAGCACCTTATCCCGGGTGGCCTATCGGAACAGACTCTTGAGAACAGTGGAACCAAAATTGGCACGGCTTCTGGAAACCATGTCCAATTTGTAATGTGAAATGAATGTATGAGGAGAAGCCCAGGTGGCTGCTGCACAAATGGAATCTATTGGCAGCCTATCCTGAAAAGCTATGGATGTAGCTAATGCCCTAGTTGAATGAGCTCTAGGTCTTGAGGGTAGTTTTTGATGTCTTATTTCATAGATGAAGGTAATTGTAGAGGTAAGCCATCTAGAGAGGGATACTTTAGTAACAGGAAGGCCCAATTTTCCTTCCACATATGAAAGAAACAATTGATTAGATTTCCTGAATTGTTTAGTCCTATCTAAGTAATATCTAAGTTGGCAATGAACATCCAAAAAATGTAGCTTTTGTTCCGACCTGTTTGAATAGTTAGGGAAAAAGACGGGGAGATCAATAATTTGGTTTAGGTTTACTTGAGAGGAAACTTTGGGCAAAAAGGATGGATTAGTACGAAGGGATACCCTATCTTTGTGAAAAACTAAGTAAGGAGGATGACTGCACAGAGCATGGAGTTCAGATACCCTTCTCGCTGAGGTTATAGCTACTAGAAAAAGTGTCTTCCAAGAAAGCAACTTCAGAGAACATGAAGCTGCCGGTTCGAAGGGGGGAAGGATTAAGGATGCCAGAACCAAGTTCAAATCCCACTGAGGCGGGGGATTTTTGATTGGAGGTTTGAGAAGAAATACGCCCCTTAAAAAGGCTTTACAGAGTTTGTGAGCCATGATGCTAGACTCCGAGACACCAACATGAAAATTAGATATGGCAGCCAATTGAACTCTAATGGTAGATGCAGATGATCCTAAATGAAAGAGTTCTGCTAGAAAATCTAGAATAGACTGGATAGGTGCTGTAAAGGGATCTATGTTTTTTGACGTTGCCCAAAAGGAGAAGCGTTTCCATTTGCTACTATAAATCTTCCGGGTAGAAGATTTATGAGAGGCTATCAAGATATCTCGGACCAAGCGCGATATTGAGGGAAGCCTGGCTAAGGCTGGAATCAGAGAAACCACGCTGTGAGGTTTAGAGAAAGCAGAGATTGGTGCAGCTGACCCGATTGGTGGGTTAACAGATCTGGCACTGGGTCCTGATGCCAAAGCTGCTCCAAAAGGTAACGATGAAGAAATGGAAACCATATCTGTCGAGGCCAGTAAGGGGCAATGAGGATCATTGTCACTCTCAAGGCGATGGCTTTCTGAATTAGTTGAGATATCAGTGGAAAGGGGGGAAAGGCATACAGAAGTCCCCGGGGCCAATCGTGAACTAGAGCGTCTCTGGTGGGATGGCCTGGTAACGGGAAGAGAGTGAAGAAGTCGTGACACTTGCTGTTTTGGGGAGTAGCAAAAAGATCGCAGCAAGGCTGGCCCCATCTTAGGAATACTTCTTCTAGAACTGATTTCTATAGAGACCACTCGTGGGGCATGAGAATTGCCCTGCTCAATTTGTCCGCAATAACGTTGGATTTCCCGGGAATGTGCGTTGCTATCAGAAAACACTGAGAAGAGATCGCCCATTGCCAAAGTCTGAGTGCCTCTTGACATAAAGGGTATGATCTGGTTCCGCCTTGTTTGTTGATGTACCACACTACGGACATGTTGTCCGTTTGAATTGCAATAGTCCCAGTGGGAAGAGAGTCGTGAAGGGCTTGCAATGCTAAAAGCACTGCTCTCATCTCTAAGACATTTATGTGCAAGTGGCACTCGAAAGGTTGCCACGTGCCTTGGACTGTCCTGTCCTGATAATGCCCCCCCCACCCGATCAGGGAGGCGTCTGTTGTCAACGTGACTGGGGGGGAAGAGTGAAGGGTCTTCCTCGGAGAAGTTGAGGTGATGTGATCCACCAAGACAGTTGATTCTTGCATGATTGAGTTATCAAAATGGTATGGGACATCGGGAGCTGTTGAAAGGACCATTGAGTAAACAGCATCCCTTGGAGGATCCTCATGTGAAAGCGAGCCAAGGGGAGAAGGGGAATAGCTGCTGCCATGAGTCCTAACACCTTCAAAACTAATCTGGCTTTGACTTTGTTGCATTGTAAGAGAAGGGAAACTTGTTTTTGAATATCTGACACTCTCTGCTCTGTAAGTCTGGCTGAAAGATTGAGTGTGTTTAAGGTGGCGCCTATAAAGGTAATAGATTGACAAGGCAGATTTTTCGAAGTTTATCGAAATGCCTAGAGCTTGGCAAGATTGGATGGTGAAGTCCATGGATAGAAGAAGCTGATGTCTGGTGGTGGCGGTAAGGAGCCAGTCATCTAAATATGGAAACACCTGGAATCCTTGACGTCTCAAGTGAGCCGCGACCACTGCCATGCATTTGGTAAAGCACACGGGGGGCTGTAGTGAGACCAAAGGGCAGGGCCCTGAACTGGTAGTGACTGGCTCCCAGCCTGAAGCAGAGATATCTCCTGGAGCATCTGTTCATCTTGATGTGGTAGTACGCGTCCTGAAGATCTATCGAGCACATCCAATTGTCCTGACCCAAGAAGGGTAGAATGGACTAAAGCGTGACCATCCGGAATTTTGTTTTCCTGATATACTTGTTTAAGTAGCTGAGATCCAGTATGGGTCTCCAGTCCCCTGTTTGTTTTGGTACCAAAAAGAATTTGGAGTAGATTCCGGATCCTTGCTGGTCTGCTGGGACTGATTGGATAGCTCTTTTTGATAGCAGCTTTGAAATTTCTAAGGCTGCTTGTTCCCTTAGACCAGGTGGAACATCTGGAAGGGATCTTTTGGGTTGGGATGGGATGTGAATAAAGGGAATTTTGTAACCCTCGGATATGATCGACTATACCCATTTGTCTTGAGTAAGGGAAAGCCAGGCTTTTGGGTACAGGGATAATCTTCCCCCGACTGCCTCCGAAGGTGGACAGCCGGGCAGCCCCTCAGGGATGCTGAAAGGGTTTAACACATAACATTTCTCTGCTACCCTGGTTTTGCGGACCTCCTCCGCCTCTAGGGCAGCGTCTATTATTATTCCCCCCTCTGCATCTAGAGGGGAATCGACCTTGTGTGTCAAATGAGACTCCCTGGGATTGTTTGTGGAACCACATCTTTCCTCCCCTCTGACCTTTGGGATAGGGTCTAGAAGGGGTAGAAAAACGGACTCCTACGGCAGAGAGAGTCTTACCTTCTACCTCATACCTGGTCAATGTATCCTTCACCTGTGGACCAAACAAGGATGATCCATCAAAGGGAGAATTGGTGAAGAAAGCCTTAAAAGGGTCCACAAAGTTGCATAGCCGCATCCAGGCGTGACGTTGTAAGGCAACACCTGTGCCTGCAGCTCTACTCGCCTCATCTGCAGCATATGAGACCAGCCGCATGGAGGAGTTAACGATGGAATTCAGGGTTGCCAACTGGGAGTTCATTGTGTCTTTGAACCCCTCAGCTGTAGGATCCTTTATCAGTTCACCCATATCCTTGAGTAAATCTCTCTGGAGACGAGTGAAGTGGCATAAGTAATTCAGCGAACGCATTGAAAAGGTCGCTGATGAAAACATCCGCTTGCCGTACCTGTCCATGGTCCTAGATTCCTTATTAGGAGGATGGACAGGAACCGAAGGATCGGCTAACTCCTTCTTAGTGGCCGCGGACACCACCATGGCATCAACAGGGTCACCTTTGGATAAAAAATCTTTATCTCTAGGGGCAGTAATAAATTTAGATGGTCTCCTCGGGGTGGGTTCCACTGAATCAGGAGCTGTCCAAGACTTCCTTGCCACCACTTCCATAAGGGGGTCAAAGGGAGGGGACACCCAGGAGGTAGAAGGGCGAGAGCCAAACGCCTCAAGATACATTGACTCATCCTCCGAAGGGTTAAGGGCTGGCCAGTTCCCCCTCTGTTTGAGGATCACAAGGATGTCAGCAAAGGAAACATCCTCAGAGGGGGATCGAGGGGAACCTTCAGATTCCTCTAAGTCAGTGTCAGAGGTGATAGACTCAGGGGAGTCGATGTGCTTCCTCTTGCACTGCCTCTTCCTAGGGGGATCTCCTACGGGGTCAGGAGAGGCCTCGGAAGAGGAGGAAATTCCCAATGGGGAAACTTGAGGAGTTGGCTCTCTGCGGTCTAAGGGAAGGGGGTGAGTAGAAATCACCGCAGGCACTGTAGATGGGGGGGGGCTGAAGGAGCTGACTGTGGGGCAGAACCTGGTTCTAGCACGCTCCGCATGACCTCGAAGGCACCCCTGTCAGGCAAGGCCAGAGGCCCCCGCTCCGAAGAGACAAGGACCTCCCCCGGCACCGACAGGGACGGCTCCGAAGTCGATGTCGGAGCCAAACTCACCAGCGTCGAAGCCCCAAGAGGGAGAGCGGGGTCGGACAAGGGTCCGATGCCACTCGGCCCCTCGGAGCAGACGAGGGAAGCTCGGCACCGAGATCCCTCCAAGGAGGAGATTGGAGCAGACGACGGAGCCGAAAGGGAAGGTATCGGATCTGACGCACCGACAGTCATGGCTCCGACAAGCCCTGGCTCTGAACTCAAAGGAGTCAGAGGAGGAATGTATTGGGGAACGGAAATAGCCACTGACTGCTGAGTCGGGCTATGCAGCATTTGGGCCAGTGCCTCGGACTTGAGAAGTCTACTCACTACCCTTTGCAAATCGTGGTCAGATAACCTGGAAGACCATGAGGAATGAGTTTTATGGCTCTGTTCAGAAAGAAGAGGGGATCCTGGCGTTGAATGCACGGAGCCGATAGAGGGGGATCTAGATCTCCTCCTAGACTGTGGTTCCGATAAGAGTATCGGAGCCAACGGAGTTTTATCAGCCTCGGCTCCAGCCGGAGCTGAGGTAACAGTATGAGGCTTGGAAACATCGGCTCCGGCCGGAGCCGATGTCGAAGCCGACTTAACCTTTCCAGCAGTCGACTCAGAAATCGGAGCCGACTGTTTGGAAGTTTTAGAAGGCTTCCCCGACACAGACTGAGTCGGGGGGCCTTCAGGCTTTAACAAGCCACGCAAGATTAATTTATTCTTGCATTCCTGCAGGACTCTAGGGCTAAAACCATGACAAACAGCACAAGAGTCCTGCAGGTGCAAAGGTCCCAGGCAATACACACAAGAAGTGTGACCGTCTGTCAGAGACATTTTCTGACAGCACGAGTCACACTTCTTGAAGCCTGAGACCTTAGCGTCTTTTGACATCATGAAAGGAGTGCCTGACAACACACAAACACACTACAGACACACCCTCTACTGAAGAAAATTATCAAATTATTAAGGCTAACACAAAGCCACAACACACAAAAAAAAAAAAAAAAAAAAAAAAAAAATTACTAATTTAGTCACACTAAAGGACTGGGGGAAGGGAAGGGGCCAAAGGCCTACAAGTTAAGGGAAGAAAAGGAAGGGAATATAGACCCAAAAAACAGGGGTCAATTTATCTAAATATTAATTAAACTAAAAGGTTATGGCATGAAACAATTGGGATTAAGAAATACCTATTATGGTAAAAAAACTCTAACTAACCTGCCTGAGCCGGTAGAAAAGCACCTCGTCAGCTATAGCAGCAAACGAGATCTGAGTAGTTACCGCCTAGCATTGTGGGATATAGGGGAGCCTCGAGCCGGTGGAATTAGCTCTCGAGCTTTAGTTTTGGCCGAGTCGGAGCCGAGGATCGGCTCCGAACCCATCCAGCAAGAATGAAGTCGAGATGGACAACTTAACATACATCATTTCAGTGCTGGATTACAGAATGGCATCACATACATCTGGCCATCTGACTTCTAGTTCCCATACTACCCTCCCTTTACTAGAAAATGAACCAGAATCTTGCACATATGTGTTACCATTCACACGGATAGTTTTGCTAAGATGCGTTATACCATCTGGAAGCCATAAGTCCATTTCAACCCTTCCACCCTTCCAGGGCAGTAATTAGTTCACTGCTAAGGACAATACAGCAGGATTCCTAGTCCTTGTTTTTGCAGACATTTTGTCTCTGGCTGCAATCAGAACTGTACGACACAATCTTTACGGCCGACCAGGTAATTTAATTTTAGTCTAATTTTTCAAAATTTCCTCTATTACAATGTTAACTTCAACAGTTATAATATAGTCTGACATACAGGTGTATTTCTTTTTTTTTTCTGTCCAGCAGGGCCTACTGTTGATACTTTTTTTTTTTTTAACAAAAGCAGCTTTACAAATACATTTTCAACACAAGAACCTGAACAAATCAGCTTGATATACAAATGACATCTAATTCTTTACAAAACACAGCTAGCTGTGCTGGCATATGTTGCACATACACTGCACCACTTCTCATGGCATGAACCGTTTTTAAACTCAGGATGTAAAGACCCTCTCTGGTATTTGGAAAAAACCCCAGACTTCATGGTAAAAAGGCCCTGTTTCCAAGATATGGAGATTTGCCACTCATAAACACATTAGCCATAATGAGGAAAGACCTTACTATCAGCTAATATGCATGTCTATGAAATCACTGTTAAGTACTGCTAGTGCAGATCAACATTTTCTCACTGTAGTTAACACGGGTGGTCAATACATTATGATGGAATATACACCACCCCTTCACTTTTCCCCCATACAAACACATACCTGTCCCGGAGCTGTCAGAGCATTCCCAATTTCGCTTTTCTCCTGTTCTGATAAATCACAATGATTACAGTCATACACTAATGCCAAACATTAAGAGTTTTAGACTTCATTTATTGTATATTTATTTATTTCATATTCGTTTACCAGGAATGTCTGATGGGCCCTAGTGTAACCATTTTCAACAGTGGCTAGGGAAGAAAAATTCCATAACAACAAAGTTTAAATATACAAAAGACAACAAAATACAGAACAACATATCACACATAGGGAAAACTGTCAAAAGAATCAAGGTATTGGGAGCAAATAATCAGAGTGGGAAAGACAGCAGCATGGGAAGATGTCAAAAATGTATTTGGACTGAAGGCTAAAGACTGCATGTACTCTGATATCAGTCCTCGATAGGGAAGGTAAAGACAAAAAATAAGGGTGTTCCAAGTGAAAGAGCAGCACTGGTAGAGTTTTCAGTAGAATATAAACCTGAAGCTGCTGTTAAAAAGGGATAATTAGTAAAGCATATAAAATATTGCCTGATAACTGTAAGAATCAATCAGAGGAGGTTAGGAAGGATTGGGAAGAGAGACTGGATATGCAATTCACAAAGAAACAATGGAGGGATATATGTATGATTCCCAAATATACAACAAAGTCTAGAAGATTTAGGATCTTCACTTGGAAGTCTTTACATAAATATTTTTAGACTTGAAGAGTCTAAAGAATTTTTACTCGGGTAGAAAAGAAATGTTGAAGGTGTGATGGTAAAGAAAGAGATAATAGGGAACACATTTTTGGGGAGTGTAATGAATTGACAGACTTTAATAATTCCCTGAAGACATGTCTATCAGAGATAATCTTTGAGCAAATTGATATAACTAAGGAAATTATTTTTTAAGCTATGATGCAGAATCTGAATTGCCTAGACATAGTAAGGCCTTGTTGAGTCTAATTATGGTGGCTGCCAAAAAAACTATTACTAGAAAATGGAAATCGAAGTCTAAACCAACTCTACTAGAAGTAGTAGATGTACTAAGGGAAAACAACTGGAGGTGGGATTTTTAGAAAAGAACGGGAGCAAATTACATAGAAAAATGGGAACCGTGGGAGCAATACATGCAGAATAACGTTTTAGAGGAGGAATGGAGGTTTAAAAGAAAGCAGGATTTGAATTATTGACAATGACTGGATATATTATAAATGATGTATAATGTTTGCAACTAAAAATATGTTAATATTGCTGGTTTTCATTTATACAAATGCATGATTGCTATGTCATAAGTGATAATTTAATAAATATGTTTCCTGTTTAAAAAAGTATACTGCACATAATAAAACTAAAGCTGAAGTCAGAATGAAAATATAACATTTTGCACATCTGGAAAATTGAAGGCATAAAAAGACGTATAACAGTATAGCACTTTACAGCTTTGGAAAAGCGAAGGAAGTAAAAACAGAAGAAAAAGAAATGACAACACAGTGCATGAATGTGTAGGAGGAATGTCTGAATCTGAAATGAAACCTGGAACCCCAACTACTCCTGGAATATGCAGGAACTAGTTTAAGGCTAACTTCCCACTAAGTGATAACCGGGCAAAATTTCAGGCCCCCACAAACTAAGAACACTGCTGCCTACACAGAACTGTTCACAGAAACCCTGTACAAACTTCAATAACTGCATAAAGGCAGCTTAACTACCAGGAAGAAGTACAGAACTAACTCAAAACACAAGCCACCCTGGTGGAATCACAAAATCAATAGGCTGAACAACAGAAGGAAGAAAATCATGGCAAAAATTAGAAGGTGCAGGAGGATAAAGGCACTCTCATCAAACTAAACAAACAAACCAGAGGACAAATAAAGTCTACCAAAGCCAAATTTGAGGTAAATTTGGCCTCCCAGGCCAAGGACAACCAAAAGGCATTCTTTTGCTATGTCTACAACCTGAAAGGAGATATGCAATTGTGTGCAGAGCTCGTTGCAAATGGAGCCACCTATACTGAGCCAGAGGGTCGGACAGCGGTGCAAATGGAAAGATACTTCAGCAAGTAAAGGAGAGTATTACTGCTGAACTTGAATTCATCCTCAGGTCTTGGTGAGTACCTTCATTGAGGTAGACCCTGTTTTTCACAAAATCTCACTAAGATGACACTGATATATAAACTGTATTTATATACCATATATCATGGACAGAAGTAGGCTAAAAAGTAAAAAAAGAGTGCTGGGTGCACAAGACCCAGGATAAAAGTGCCCAATCCTGGTAGGCACAATGGTGCCAGGACTGGAAAAAATGAGTGTAAAATCCTCAAAATACCAAAACATTCCTACAATGGAGCCAGGCCAGGACTGGGGGGAGGATGCACCCGTTATAGAAGGTAGTAGTAGTCCACAAAAACTGATAGGCCAAAGAAGACCCATACAGACAATTAAGTGGACTATTGAGGGATAACAAAGAAATTATGTATTGTTACTATTATACATAAAGCTCAGAATTTCCAGACACAAGATATATAAAACAATTAAGAGACAAATTACAGGAAAGAAAAATACTTCCACAAGAAACTGTCAGAAGCTTCAAATAAAAGTTTATATTCATTAATACAACAGATTTGTGAAAAACAGTATAAAGATCAAGAAACTTTGATCTGCTTGGAAAAAGAAATATCTGAGAAAGTGTGAAAATATAAACAATAAAACCTAGAGATTTTTGAAAAGTATAAAAAAAGAAATATGGACATGGGAAAGAAACAGAGATTTGATAAGGTAAAATATTTATGCAAAGAAGAGCACAATAAAGAAGGCAGTCCCAAAGATATTCAAAGAGAAATACAGGCAAACACATCCATACATGGAAAATTTCACAATAAAAAAATAATATCACAAAGAGGGAATGTAGAAAAGAAGATTAGTAAAGCAGAAGGTAAAAAAAAAATAGAAGTTGAAGTTACGGAATGTCAGTGAAATGAAGGATTTGGTGTAGAAGGTCTAACACAGGTTACATCACAGCATGATGGAGCAAGTCCCCGAAGTAAGAAGAAGCAGCAAATTCAAGAGACATCTGAAGAAGAAATATGGACACGGGAAAGAAAAATACATTTAATATGGTATAATACTTATGCAAAGGAGAAGGCAAAACTAACCAATACAAAAAAACAGCACCAAAGATATCTGAAGAGAAATACATGCAAAGGAATCCAGACCTGGAAAACTTTACAATACAAAAAATAAGACAACAGAGGAAAAGAAGATTAGTAATAGAGAAGTTAAATAAATTGAAACTGAGGTTATGGTGTACCTGCAAAGTGAAGGATTCAGTATAGAAAATCTAATTCAGAAAGCACACAACAGGATACAGCAATGGGTATACAAAAATTAAGGGGAAACCAGTGGAACAGGAATCAACTCGTCAGGTGCCATATAAAGATATTTTACAGCCTTCCACAGGAAACCAGTATAAATGGTCACTTGAAGCTGGACAGCAAGGGTAAGAACAGGAAGCTATGGAAACTCTGATGCAGTCAATGTTGAGGAGTGATAGGCCAGTGAGTTCCCATATGACAGAACAATGGACGGCACAGGATGAAATTGAATGTGCCACAGGAAGAGGCTATAGAACTTCCTATAGAATGCCTGCAGGAAATGGAAAAAAAAATGTACCCTCAGTTCAGAAGAAAATGAACCAAGAGAAGAGTTGCTTGATTTAACAGAGACAGATTGCCATGAGATCAATGAAAGAAATATACTGGAGAAGGTCAATAAAACCACAAAAGTCAGAGGTTTGATAAAACAAATGAACACAATAATTAGGACTGTCCTTAGAGATCCATGCTATATAAGTGAAGTAAATTAGATTTATTGCTGTGCAGCTAAATTAATAACTGATGAAGTTCTACCACAAGAATGCAAAGTAGTAAGGGAAAGGAAAGGGAGAAATCGAATACCTTCATAGAAGTACTGAATAGAGAAAACTATAAAGGAATTAAGACAAGAAGTGTCACTGTTAGAAGAATACATAAGAGGGAACAGATCAACAAAAATACTAAGAAAGATAGACATGATAAAAGCAATGTGCAGTATTATAACGGACCAGGATCTATCATCCACTATTGCAAATAAACTAAAATCTCAGCACAAGTTGAAAAACTTAGAAGATACACAGATAAAGATAAAGGAAAAGTACAAAATAAGCAATTTATTGACTCAAAAACATTTTATTGAGAAACAAGGTAAGAGGAATTGAAAGACTGCCAAGATACATTTTGGAGAGGTATCTATGAAGATCCTGTGGAACGTAACAAAGATGCTAAATGGATAGAAGTAAAAGAAAGAATAAGAAGTTTAAAGGTACAGGATATGAAATGGGATGAAGTAACAGCCATTGAGATTGAAACAAAGTTAAGAAACGTCTCTAAATGGAAAATCCCAGGCCCAGTATGCGCACTCCAAACAGACACCAACCTGGCTAACAGGAAAAACAATGCCCTACTTAAGAGAGTACCTGCAAGCTACCCTAAAAATTATAGGCCAATAACTTGCCTTCCAGTGATGCATAATCTATACGTGGGAACTGATGCCGACAGAGTTTATAGTCACTTAGAAAAAAACTCAATTATGGCAGTAGAACAAAAGGACAGTAAAAGAAAGTCATATGGAACAAAGGATCACTTGTTGTTAAATAAAGTCATAGTGGAGAGCTGTAAAAAGGGAAATAATCTAAGTATGGCATGGACTGACTACAACAAAGCATTTCATAGTATTCCATATTCATGATAAAAGAGTGCCTAAAAATGTGTAAGATATACCCCTACACTGATCGACTACATTATAGTGACCATGAAACAGTGGTAGACCACTTTGCAATTAAACTGTGATAAAGGACAAATTATTATCCCAGGGATAAAAATTCAAAGGAGGATATTCCACGGTGAATCTCTGTCACTGCTGCTATTCTGTCTTGCCCTTAACCCATTAAGCTGTCTACTTAACAGCTTAGGCCATGGTTATAATTTGGCTCCTTAGACAAAGTGTAAATACTTATCTTCTCTTTGTCGATGATTTAAACCCATATAGTTAATCAGATGAGGAACTGAAAGTACAGCTGTAGGTGGTCAGAACTTTTTCATATGATATAAGAATGTCATTTGGTATTGATAAATGTACAAAAGCAACCTTTAAAGCAGGAAAACTGCAGCACCAGGAAAACATCAGTTTGGGACAAGAATGTGATATAAAAACTTGAACAACAGGGAGTATATAAACACTGGAAAATTGATGAAGGATCAGCAATAAAACATGAACAAATGCAAATAAAACTTAGTAAGGAATACTTTAGAAGGCTTAAATTAATCCTGAAAGCAGCATTGACATCTAGGAATAAAATTCAGGCTACAAACCAATTTGTTCTTCCACAGGTTTATAGGTTCATAGATTCATAGATTAGTACTAAGCTAACTGCCCTTGTGAGCCATTTTAAGCCTAGCCTATTATCCCTTGTGACACTCAAACCCTGCACCTTGTGTTTGTAAGGCAAACACCTTAACCATTAGGCCACCCTCCCAAACTGTTCTAACTTACAGTTTTGGAGTGATTAACTGGCCCCAAAACGTGTTGATAGATTACATAGGAAAACAAGAAGGATGCTTCATGCTCACCGAATGATTTATAAAAATCAGTGCATACCAAGACTATATATTCCCTGTTCTGAAGGAGAGATGGGCCTCCTTGAAACTGATTACATATATAGATCTGCAGTTGTGGGACTCCACACATATGCTGACCTCACAAGACCCAAACATAGTTAAAGTTTTGAAACATGAGGAGAATAAAATCTAAGATGACTTCTCTGCTTAATCTAGCAGAAGCATATCGGCATCAAGCAGGAATGGAAATCAAACCAGAAGTAGATAAAAATCAGGCAACAACTGAATTTGCCAAAATCAAAAGAAAGAATATAAGGTGAAGGACCAGATGAGAAGGTAAGAAATGTCGAAAATGCATAAATACAGTTGCAAGTATAGAAAACCTGGAAGAAGTCTCATGTTGATCAGGAATGAATACAGGAATGGTTAAGGAGAGGTGAGTTCAAACCAAAAGATTAATACTGGCACCCCAAGATAGTGGGCTACGAACATGCTGGTTTATAAAGTCCATTAAACATGTGGGAGAAACAGACAAATACACATTTTGTAAAACCAAATTGGAAACAGTTGCACACCTCATTGCTGGCTGTGACATACTAATGGCAGGAGGACTGTATACTGAAAGGCATAATAATGTGGCAAGACTATTTCAGTGGGGATTATGCAAACATTATGGTACTGAAGTGGCTGAAAAACACTGGAAATATGAGCCACAAAGCATCATTGAAAATTATAAAGTTTACATCACATGGGATCAGCCATTACCAGCAGCTCAAAAAATGGACAGAAAGTAAACCGGATATAGTGGTCCATGAAAAGAAGATAAAAGTAGCATTGATCACTGAAATCGCCACACACATTGACTATAGTGCCTTGCGTACGGAGAGACAAAGTCATAAAATATCAGGCTCTGCAGGCAGAAATGAGAGCAATGTGGAAGAAAGATACCCAGAGAGTTTCAATAGCAGTAGGAGCAACGGGTCTTATAAAAAACAATCTACAATCTTATTTAGATCTGTTACCAATACATGTAACCCCATACAAATTGCAGAAGTCATTATTGGGCACACTGCGGGTGCTGCTAAGAGCACTTTGGCTGACATCAAAGATTTAAACAATACTAATTTTTTGGACTTTAATCATACTTTGACTTAGGAATGGGGTCCATTCCCAACATGGTATTAGAAACCCAAAAGATTTGGAGAAAGTAAAGAAGCCAGAAGTTATAGCAAACTTACTGGCCAACAAATTCGGCTCCAACTTTACCCCTCGTCTCCCCCCACCAATGCTCTCTCAAGAAATACCATCAAATTTAACTCACCCTGCTATCACTAGGGAACAGATCCTTAATGCTCACTCAAAGGCCAAGAACAGTGCATCAATGTGTTCAGACAATTTCCCAGGATGCCTTAATAACAGGAAACATTATTTATCAGGCCCTCTGGAATTGTTACTCAACTGTAGCATCCAAGCAGGCTTAGTGCCTCATGAATGGAGAACAGCAACACTCACCTCTCTGCACAAAGGTGGGCCAACTACAGACCCATAACTCTCACTAGTCTCATGGAAATTATCAATAATGACACAGGAAACCTAGAGACAATGAACCCAACCCAGTATGGTTTCATCAAAGGTAGGTCATGCCTACTCAACCTGGCGGAGTTCTTTGAGTCACCAAAGCAATCAATGAGAACAAAATGGTTCATACTGTGTACCTTGACCTGGGCCAAGGCATCTGACACAATCCCCCACTCTGGCATTGTTGACAAACTTAAGAGGTTAGGTACAAACCCCTATGTCACCTGGTAGATAGCCAGCTGTCTCACAGACAGGACCCAGGAAGTTACAATTGGGGAGTTTCTCTCTACAAAGACACCAGTCACAAATGAAGCCCCACAAGGATCGGTCCGTGGACTGCACCTTTTTGGCATTTACATCTCTGAAGTCAAGGCCAATGTCAATGGCCTCTGGCTGACTAAATTTACAGATGACTGCAAATTAGGACCCATCATTGAATCGCCCACCGACACAAATGTTTTCCAGAAAGGACTGACACAAACAACAGGCACCACAGCCATGGACTAAAACTAAATACCAAGAAATGCATTATAGTATCCTTTGGGAAGTCATTCACCCCTAGTAATTATCATATTAACAACACACCCCTAATAGTTGACCCAGTAATCAGGGTCTTGGGGACACACACAGACAGTAATCCAGCCTTTAACCATCAAGTGTCTACAGTAGTGAAGAAATCATTTTATGTTGTGCAACTTTTAAACACAGTTATGGCATCTAGGCCCAAGGAAGTCACTGTTCCACTATATTCAGCACTTATCAGATCAGACCTATTGCAGAGTACAAAGCTCCCTTTGGTATGTTACATACCCAGGCATATCCAGCAACTGGAACATCCACAGAGATTCCTAATTAAAAGCATACAGGGAGTAAAATAACATGTCCTTTGCAGACTTCCTCAAGGCCCTATCCCTGCATTCTGTCTCCTACAGACTGTTGAAGGAAGATTTATGCCTGGCATACAAGGCACTATCAGCCCCACTCTGATGGACCTTCAGGCACATCCGCAAAATAAACAGTACTAGAATTACCTGTTCTAAAGACTTAAACCTTGCCTGTGATATAAATAGGACTTGCTGGAGAGATAGGTATGTACCCCACAGACTATAATGGACATAGCATGTAAATGGTTCATCTCCCAGGCCCTGATTGTAAATGTTTCACCTCCCAAGGTTGTACTTACACTTATCAAGGGTTCCAGAACATGTCAGATATTTGGAATACAAGAGTAAGCTTAAAAAGGCCCTTGTGGTCATTAGCCTAATAAAGACCTATGAACCTATAAAAAAATTTTTATTAAAGGCTAATGAAAGTGTTACAGGGGAAATCATACGCAGAAAGTATGATTAGGAAGAAAGATAGCATGTGATTAGAGAAAGAATTTGTAAAAGCAAAGAGTGTGCAATCTGAGGTCAGTTGACATTAGAAGGAGAGGAAGGAATAGGAAGCAAAAGAAAGTGTAATGTGAGGAAAGAGAAATAAATCTGAACTTACACACTGGTTTTGTACCAAGTGAATGGACAACAGCTATACTCATTTCCCTGCATAAGGGAGGAGCTTCCACAGACCCATAAATCTAACCAGCCTCATATGCAAAGCCATATAAAGACTTATCAAAGAATAACCAAGGAGGACATAAGGAAACTCCAAACACTAGACCCACCTCAGTTTGGATTCGTCAAGAGCAGGTCATGGTTACTCAAACTGGTGGATTTTTTTGGAAAGGTCACCATAGCAATGGATGAAGGCAAAATGGTACTCACCACATACCTCAGCTTGGCTAAAGCTTTTGACACAATTCCACACTCAGGCATAGCAGAAAAGCTAAATAAACTGGGAATACGCCCCTATGTCACCCATTGTGTTGCCAAATTGCTCACAGATAAGACACAGATAATCAAACCTCAAAAAAGGGCATAGCAAAATTAATTTAAAATGGGTGGCGAAAGCCAAACACACTCTGGCTAGGCTTATAAATGCCCTAGGGCAGATAGCCTAGTATGAACCTATGAACCTAAAATAGGGGAAGTCACATTCACAAACAGACCAGTCACCAGTAGCAACTCCAGGGTTCTGTGTTGGGGCCTGTCCTGTTTGGCATCTACTTTTCTGAAATAAAAGTCAATGCCAAACGGTTCTGGATGACTAAGTTTGCAGATGACTGCAAGCTAGGAACACTCACTGAATCCTCAAATGACTTGGCCATCCTGCAGGAAGGTTTGTCTCAATTATCTGGTGTCAAAATCATGGTCTGAATTTAAATGCTAAAAATGCATTATTGTATCCTTTCAGAAGTTATCTACCCCAGGGAGCTAACACACTGACAGTAAACCCCTAAGAGTTGACCCAGTAGTTTGGGATTTGGGAACCTATATGGACAGTAACCTAACTTATGACCAACATCTGTCTATTCTTGTAAGAAAGTTCTTCTACATTGTACAGCTTATAAATGAATGGACTGTGTCGAAATCTAGGGATGTCATTGCACCCCTTTACTCAGCCCTCATTAGATCAGTCATTAAATATAATGCCCCCTTTGGCATACATCTGTCCAGACACATACAGCACTTGAATGCACACACAGATACCTTACTAAAAGGATACAAAGCCTACACAACATGTGCTACATGGACTGATTCAAAGCTCTGTTACTATACTTGGTATCCTACAGAGTGCTAAGAGCTGACCTGTTGTACGGATTGCAAGGCATCCTCCAGCCCAGTACAGATGGATTTACTACACATCAGCAAGTCAAAATGTATCAGAAATACTTAGTATAAGGATCTAAACTTTTTTTCTGCAACATCAAAAGAATGTTTTGGAGAGGCAGGTACATTTCACACAGGACACTACTGCTATGGAACAGACTCCCCATCCACATAAAACAAAGTTCATCCTTGTTGATCTTTAAGTGCAACTTCAATTTATTGATGGAAAAAGGTAAATTTACCCCAGGACTGCTGCCTGTACTACTAATGGAGACATGCAGCTCCTAAACACTTTATTCCATGCAAGGGTCCGCTCAAATTATCTATGGTATGATCTTAGTTATGCTCATTAGGGGGGTTGTTGTTTGTCTTTCAGCTTTTCCCAGTTAGGGGTCACCACAGTGGAACTCCAGTCTGCTAATGATTGGCAATAGATATTTATGGTGCCGAGTTGCCAGCTCGACGCTCAA
The DNA here is from genome assembly GCF_019279795.1 of Protopterus annectens. Classification (NCBI taxonomy): domain Eukaryota; kingdom Metazoa; phylum Chordata; order Ceratodontiformes; family Protopteridae; genus Protopterus; species Protopterus annectens. Next base: position 43,853,773 of record NC_056745.1, read on the forward strand.
CCTTCAACGAAGGCACACCCATTCACGCATGTCTTTCGGAACGCCACTCGACTGTGGGGAGGACATGCAGACTCCACACAGAAGGCACTCCCCTCACTACAGCCGAGAATCGAATGGGAGAACCTCTTGCTGTGAGGCAACAACGCTACCGCTGCACCACCGCGGATGCAGTTATTCTCATTAGGGGGTAATATATGCACATCAACAATGGGATGGGTAAGGGCAATATATAACTAAATGGGACAGGTTACTGAGCACAAAAAAGGAAACTGGCTAGGCTGAACAGCCTACAAGGGGAGGTTGCTTAGTATATAGCTACAAACCTATATTGGATTGTAGCAGAAGCAGATCCATGATTTAAATAAGTATTTTTTAAAGAATATTTAAATGAGGGTATTTTAGTGGCACTTCTAAGCTGGTAGGGAGTTCCAAAGTTTTGCTACTGAGCAGGAGTATAGACTTTGGATAGAGGATTTTGTTTAGATGGTTTGAGTGGTTTATGTACCGCGAGGAATTGCTTATCCTCAGGTCTGAGAGATCTTTATGGAGGTACAAGCTGAATAAGGAGTTAAGGGCCATGCAGGCTGAAGTTCTGGAAAAGTCGTGTACAGTTATAAGCTGAATGTAGGTGAGGCAGTGGGAAGTTTGAGCTGCACAGTGATGGTAAAGGATGTAGTACTTTTAGCAAACCTAGTGATTTTGCTAAAACACCTATCAAGCTTGCTTGTTAAGGTGGACTGTAGGTCGGTTATGACTGGGGACCCATAAAAGACAGAAGGTAAGAGGTCAGTTTTGGCTAGAGTAATTGTAATGGATGCATTCAGGAAGTACTTGTTCCTGTATAACATGCCAAGTTTCTGGTGGGGGGTTTTTATACGTTACTTTTGATGGACAAGTCAAACTTAAGATTGTCATCAATTATGACTTCCAAAAGTTTAGTATGGGGAACTACTTCTATGTTGTTTATAGAGTAGATACTGGACATGATTTCCTGGGGGGGGGGTCAGTAAGAGTCCAGCATTAGTAAACCGGGTTTGAATGGAAGTAAAAGCTGTTTGGGTTATACACTGAAGGTGTGTAAGGATAGTTGGCAGATGATAGTGGAGTTGTCCACATAGCGAGTAATGGTACTTTGACAGGAAGATATGTGGAGATTATTGATGAAAACATGTTTGGGTTATACACTGTAGGTGTGTGAGGATAGTTGGCAGATGATAGTGGAGTTGTCCACATAGTGAGTAATGGTACTTTGACAGGAGGATATGTGGAGATTATTGATGAAAACATGCTTGGGTTATACACTGTAGGTGTGCGAGGATAGTTGTCAGATGATAGTGGAGTTGTCCACATAGTGACTAATGGTAGGTGTGTGAGGATAGTTGGCAAATGATAGTGGAGTTGTCCACATAGTGAGTAAAGGTACTCTGACAGGAGGATATGTGGAGATTATTAATGAAAACATGTTTGGATTATACACTGTAGGTGTGTGAGGATAACTGGAAGATGATAGTGGAGTTGTCCACATAGTGAGTAACGGGTACTCTGACAGGTGGATATGTGGAGATTATTGATGAAAACATGTTTGGGTTACACACTGTAGGTATGAGGATAGTTGTCAGATGATAGTGGATTTGGCCACATAGTGAGTAATGGTACTCTAACAGGAGGATATGTGGAGATTGATGAAAACATGTTTGGGTTATACACTGTAGGTGTGTGAGGATAGTTGGCAGATGATAGTGGAGTTGTCCACATAGTGAGTAACGGTACTTTGACAGGAGGATATGTGGAGATTATTGAGGAAAACATGTTTGAGTAAAGGACCAAAGATGGATCCTTGTGGGACACCAGTGGAAGTGAAAAGGTACGGTGAGATGGAGACTTGCCATTATGCAGATTGGTGTGTGTTTGACAGGTAACTAGAGAATCACTGAACTGAGGGAGATGATAGAGCAAGGATGGAAAGTTGATTGAGGAACTTTGAGACACTATGCCACAACCTTTGTATAGGTCTAGAAACACTGCTGAGATGAGTTTGCCAGATTATCTACTGTGTCTAAGAGGAAAAATTAGGCCGTTGAAATACTGCAGGTCAGCCGAAAGCCATGTTGGGCATTATTACATAGTTTATTTTGTGAGAAATAAGTTAAGAAGCTTTCAATGAACACATGTTTTTCTAAGTTTTCAGATAAGGGGACAGGAAGTTTGATGTCACTGGAGTTTCTTCCATTGTATTAAGGGATAACATGTGACCTTTAACATAAGTCAGTGACATTGGACTCAGCAATGAGTCTGTTAATAGGAAAACTGATTGGTTAACTGTCAAAGCACAGCAAAATAATGGGTATAGTTCCCCATACTAAAGGGGTGGCGTAAGCCACAAAACTATGGGCTAGGCTTGTAAATGCCCTCGGGCAGATAGCCTAGTATGAACCTATGAACCTATGAACCTATGAAAGGAAAAATATACTTTAAAAATGATCAAAACACGGTAGGTTCAGGTTAAGGCACTTTAATCTTGCAGCAAGGAGACAAAAACGTGCTATTACAGAGTTTGTCTAACTAGAAACAGGAAATACTTTCATTTTTATACATTCTCTAACTAGACATGGCCTACCAAGCTGATGTAACAGATTACCAGCTTTTTCATCATCATCTGTTGACCATCATTCCCATGAATTTCTGCTGATTTATCAATTTTTGTGAGAAACTTTCTGAGGAAAACAACAAGGCCTTGATTACTACCAGCTAGATACATGTTATGTTACCATTCAAGTTACTATGGCTAATTCAAGCACAATACTAACAGTTAATTCCTCTAATAATCCTTTGTCTACTTTATCTCTAAGCTTCTGCAGCTGCACATGTTCTCATGCTTCGAACAGAGCTGATTGTCTAAAATCATTACATTTACAGAATATAGTATTGTTCATTCATTCGTTCCTGACCTAGCAGATAAGCACCTGCTTCTCAAGTACATTTCCAAAAGGCATAAACATGAATATTGCTGTGCTAGCAATTAATAGGTCAGAGGGCATCTTGCAAGTTTCAGAAAGCATACTGCAGTTTTCAAAAAAGCATCTTTTTCAGTCTCATATGAAACTCAATTTATATATAACACAGTGCATGTAAAATAGAATGAAAAGCGTATTAATTCTTTTGATTATTAATTGGCATTAAGCATACACACATTAATACATATTTTTTAACATTTCCCTTCTGTTAATACTTTTTAATTCTATTTTCAAAAAAGAATAAACAGTTTGCTTCTTTTCCTAACCTCTTCCAATTAGGATTTGCAGTTAAGAAAATCATTCAGTTTAAACTTTTATGAAAGTGTTTCACATTCTAGCAGCTCTTCAAGTTCAGTACTTTGATACATAGTCTCAGATACTGATATATCTATGAATTCATTGATTAATTTCTTCATGCAGGGGATTCCACAACAAACACAAACTCCTATTAGGAGTAATCCTACCCCAATGGCAATCAATATGTTCATTAGGATGGAACCCCACCCCCCCAAATACATTCTGGAAAATGTCTTTCAGAGGGTTTGGGCCTGGTTTGGTCATGGCTGACACTTGCTTAATCACATTGAGATGATCGTTAATCTCATGCTGATGATCAGGAATAAACGCACAGCATTCTTCTTTGATTAAAGCACACGTCCCACCCCTCGCCACTAGGGTGAAGTCAAGAGCCATTCGGTTTTGGAGTACTACAGTTCTCATGGCATTCAGTTCATCAGTTATCAGTTCAAGAGCAGAAAAAGTTGCATTACTCATTACTTCAAGAAGTTTAGACAGTTTTCGCAGCTCCCAAATCGATTTAACTGCACCATATCCTGGTAATATACCTGCCCATGATATAACAGCATCACTCAAGTCCATGTGCGCAAGTTTGTTCCCACATTACAATGGTCTTTCCAGCCTGCTTCTATCTGTCCCACTGGATTCTCAGGTTTCTTAACAGTTTTTTTTGGTTACATCTCGAGTATTTCGAATACACCCCTAAGGCAAAGCTGCAGTGTGTCGTATGGCCGGGACCAGGTATCCCAAAAACAACTGCCAGACCAATTCTCAGGTAACCATTTATATGCTTTTTTACCACACACAAAATAACAGTCCTCTACTTTAGTTGTTACTTTGTTACGAAATGACTGCCCTGCATGAAACATTTTCCTATGTATTACAGATAATTGTTTAAAAAGTACAGGATTACATTGTACCTGATCAAGAGTCTTATGCATAGATTTCAAAAATGAGTTATAATCTGTACTACAAGATCCACCTAAATCATTTGCTTTTGTATAACAATTATACTGTACAGTGACACTGCACTTGCTCCATCCCACTTGGATGGTATCATTTTTGTAAAAACATACAATTCCTTTTTGTGTTACAGGCAAATACAGTGCTACCTTATCATGTGCTTTAATAGCAACTGTGTCAAAAAACAGATTTTCCCAGGTCTCATTGACCCCTAGGGGAATAGCCGCCATCAATAAACCCCCGTATGCTGTTGGTATGGCCGTGCAGACCCAGCAGTTCGAAACATTAAAAGTCTCAGCATACACACGTGTAATTGCCTGATAAGTGTTAAAGTTCAGATGCCAGTCTATATTTGGCTCATTACGTTTAATCAGTCCAACTTTTGTGGCAGGAAAAAGGAGTGTACAAAAGTCAAAGAGCCAGCAAAAGTGACTGAAAAAAAATGTATTCACAAATACCTACAGCAAAAAAAAAAAGGAGTGGCCACAACAAAAAGAACAATGTGATTAGCACAGCTATCAAAATGATCATGCAAGTTTTCTGAGGTTGCTCAATGTCTCTATTCACTCTGTACCTGGCCATTATGTTCTCGTTGTACAACAGTAACAAAGTTTTTGTCCAATTCAAAGTTCTTAACCAGTTTACAGTGTGTCAAATGAATCAAGGAAGCTCGCTCCACGATCTTGACTGCAGTGGGTGTCGACAGTAGTACCTGGTACGGTCCTTCCCACTTTGGAGAACTCCAGTTCTTTTTCTTCACATCTTCACCCAGACCCAGGTGCCTGGGGCTACTGGTGCTTCTGATTTTGGTTGCTCTTTATGTGAAACAGAATTTAACTGCAAAAGTTTGTTATTCAAAAATCGTCTCATATACCCTGCAAGTGAACTGTCAGCCTCTTGCTCTGCAGACATGAGAAGTTTCCACTGAGGTGTATAATATGCCCTCCCAAACAAAGTTTCAAAAGGAGTTAATCCCTTTGCATTTGGAACAGTTCTTATGCTCAACAGTGCTAGAGGTAAACAGTGCACCCAGTTTTTCTGTGTCTCACTCATCAATTTTCTAAGCTTATTCTTCAACACCCCATTATGCCTCTCAACTAATCCTGCAGATTGGGGGTGGTAGGCGTAGTGATTTTTTAATGATATTCCGAAATAACGACTAAGTTGTTGCACTGTTTGATTCACGAAATGTGTACCATTATCACTATAATTTTTTTCTGGTATGCCAAATCTGGGTATAATTTCTTTAACAAGGACCTTTGCAACAGTAGCTGCATCTGGATTTTTAGTTGGAAAAGCTTCCATCCATTTGGAAAACATATTTATAATGATAAGGCAATACTTTTTATTCTCACATTTATTCAGTTCTATGAAATCCATACAAATAGTATGAAACGGATACGGTGGTGTAGGGAAACTCCCTTGCTTAGGCTTCAATGCCCCTTGTGTATGATGCTTGTTACAAACATGGCATGCTGCACAAAAATTTTTGTGTAGTGTGTAAATTCATATGTTGTAAACACTCGATTCACTAACTGTACCATCCCCCCTGTTGAGACATGGCTCTGCCCATGGCTCAACAAAGCTGCATATCTAAACAAGTTAGATGGCAAAATTGGTTTCTTTTCCTTGGATATGTACAGTCCCTTTTCAAGGATTGCTCCTAGTTTTATCCACTTCTGTTTTTCTACATTTGTAGTAAGTGTCTGCATTGTTTTTAACATTTCTAAATCTAAAATCTCAGAGGGTTGTAATTCCTCACTCAAAAGAAAAGCTTCTGAGGCTGAAGCTGCCTGTTTCGCAGCTGTATCAGCCCGTGCATTTCCTTTCAAAATTCTATCCTGTTGCTTAGTATGAGCTACGCATTTGCAAATAGCTACTTTTTGAGGTAACTGAATAGAGTCTAATAAATCTAAAATAAATTGCGCATGATTAATTGGTTTACCAGTAGATGTTATCATTCCTCTTTTTCCACTGCTGTGCAAAAACATGTACCGTAGAAAAAGCATACTGACTGTCAGTATAAATATTCACTTTCTTACCTTTTTCTAAGGTACATGCCCTTGTCAAGGCAATCAACTCTGCTGCTTGTGCAGATAAATTGTGTGGTAAAGATTTTGCTTCTAAAGTTTCAGTGTCAGAAACGACTGCATACCCCACTAGGATCTGTCCTGTAGGACCCCTCCTGCACGAGCCGTCCACATAGTATGTCACCTCGGCATCATCCAAGGGAACATCTGTAAGGTCTTGTCTCGGTAATGTCTTTTGCTCAATCTCCTGCAGGCAGCAGTGAGGTTTGCCATCTGCAGGGGTTGGGAGCAAGGTTGACGGATTCAAAGTTGTGCATCGTTCAATTATCATATGAGGTTGGCTCAACAGTATAGTCATACAGGAAAGATGTCCAGCAGGAGAGAGATATGCTACTTTTTCTTGCAGTAAAATAATTGCGACTGCATGAGGCACTCTCAATGTGAGAGGGTGGAATAACACTACTGAGGCCGAAGCCTGCACTGCCATTGCAGCTGCAACTACCGCTTGTACACAGTGGGGTAGGGACCGCGCCACTGGGTCTAATTGTGATGAATAGTAAGCTATGGGGCGTTGTTTGTCCCCATGTTGCTGTGTTAACACTGATGTCATATAACCTTGCTTACAATCTACAGTTTGAAAAAATTGCTTATGATAGTTCGGTAATCCTAAAACTAAGGATGATGCTATCAGTTGTTTCAGCTTACAGAAAGCTGCTTCTGGTGTCCATTGTAATAAATCTTGTGCTGCCATCGGCCTTTTAAATATCAAATTAGTCAGTGGAGCATATTCCAAAGCATAATTTGGTATCCAACTCCGACAAAAGTTAGTAGTTCCCAGGAAGGACATCATTTCCTTCTTGGTAGTTGGTCTAGGTGCTTGTAATATTGCTGTTTTTCTATCTTCGTCTAATATTCTACCTTCTTTGGATATTACATATCCCAAGCACTTAACTTGTTTTCTCCAGAGTTGTAGTTTGTTCTTGTTTACTTTGTGTCCTTGAGTAGCTAAAAGCTGTAATAATGCTATGGTGTCCTCTTTACATTCTTGCTGGGTGCGGGCTGCCAGCAGAATGTCGTCTACATAAAGTAAAATCTGACTACCTTTCGGTGGGATAAATCCCGCCAGGTTTCTTGCCATTTCTTGCGCAAATATTGTTGGACTTTCACAATATCCCTGTGGTAATCTCGTATATGTACACAGTTTCCCCTGAAATGTAAATGCAAACCAATGTTGGCTGTCAGGGTGTATCGGTATTGAGAAAAATGCATTACTAATATCTACCACAGAAAAATACTTTTGCTGAGGCTTTAAATCATTCAGTAAGGTGTGCGGATCTGGCATCATTGGTGCCCTGGGTATAACTGCATTATTTACAGCTTGTAAATCTTGGACCATACGCCATTCCCTGTTCACTTTCCTGACAGGAAATAAGGGTGTATTACATGGTGAATCGGGAGATTCTATTAAGACTCCTTCCTTAAGTAAGGCTGCTATTACAGGTTTGATCCCTATCTCTGCATCCTTTCTCAAGGGATACTGTCTTTTCTGAGATCTGAATGCTGACTTTGGCGTAATAGTAACTGGTCCTGCGGTTCGTATAAGTCCTACATCTGATTTCCCTGTTGACCAGAGTCTCTCTGGTATGTTTCGCAAGGCTTTTTCCTCTTCTTCCAATAAAAGTAATACTCAGCTATTCTCACTAGCCTGTGAGTGCACAGCTGGGTGTGTCTGTGTTATCCAATTCAATTTCTGTTTCTGTACTCCTTGTTCGGAGAGTTCTAATTCTGTCTGCTTTTCCCACCTTGTGACTTTTTCTCCCAAGTCTGCCCATTTCAAACTGCCACATGTTAGTTTAACTAAGAGTAAAAATCGATTAGATTTGTAAAGTGCTAAAAATTCCTGGGGCAATGAACAGCTTACTATACTGTTTCCTTCTGTGTCCCAGTACAAGTTTTGTAACACTAGTCTGTTTGCATGGTTCTGAAACAATTCCTGCTCATATTCTTTATCAGGTCCTGGTCTACTACAGTAATATAGAGTACAATGCAACAAATGCTGTTTGTTAATGTCGAGGGAGGGGGATTTACTGATGGCTACATTCATCAGTTCTTCAGTTACTGCCCCTGGACCAGTCGTAACCAAGTCCTGGCTGTACCAATAATATGTCTCACCCTCCGGTCGCACTACAAAAGTTTCCATTTATCGTTGTGCTTCCATACCCTGCATGGTTGGACCAACGGCTATGCCAAATATCTGCATTAAATCTCTACCCAAAAGATTTACTGGGCATTTTGCAGAAACTACAATTTTACTTTTCTGGGTCATTCCTGAAACGGGGTCTGTTATTGCTATGTCATGGGAGAGTGGCTCCCGATACAGCTGTCCATTAGCTGCCTTCACTAGTATATAATCTGGTGATTCTGAATCTTCCGGTAATTTGGAAGGATGCATCAGGGAACGTGAAGCCCCTAAGTCACATAAAAATTTGACTTGCCTCCCCTCTACCAGAAGCGTCACTTCCAGTTTTGTATCTGCTAAGTAAAGCTCTAGGCTCAATAAGGCTAAGTCCAAAATTTCATTTTCCTCAATGTCTACAAATTCATGTACATCCTCTACCCCTTCTGTCACATCCTCTACCCTTGCTATCACATTTGCACTTGTCTTTTCCTGTTTATTTTCATTCAGTGATTCCTGACTATCATATAGTCATTCCTCATCCTCCTTATTTTCTGTAGTCACCTTTTTATTTAGCCTGCAATCCCTTGCTAAATGTCCTTTTTTCCCGCATTTAAAACATTCACCTCTTTTCTTTCTTTCTTCAAAATCTTCTGAACGTTTGTCAGATTGTTTATTTCCCTGGGTATTTTTCTTACCCTTTCTCCCAGTTTGTACTACAAATACTTCTGACCCATCTTCTGCTGAAAATACTTGAGTTTTCTTTTTCTTTTTACTACTAAAATGTCTCTCTCTGCATGTCTTGCATATTCAAGTAATGGCTGTAATCTACACGTACAATGATCTACCATGTGCTTCGTAATAAAGCTGCTAATGGGAGTTATACTACCTTTCAAGAACACATTCTTTAGCTGTTGCTCATATGGGGAATCTTGTGTCTGTTTTTCTGGTATTTGCATTCCGCAGTGGTTATTAAAACACTCTAATAATCTAGCATAATATCTATCAACTGTTTGACCTTCTTGTTGAATGCACTGATTAATGCAAGTCCAATCAGCTCTAGGCTTCCATTTTTCAGAGATTCGGTCTGTCAGACCTTTTACTCTGCCATCCAATTCTGCATTAGTATGTGGGAGTGGTCTAAGCTGTGCATCACGGGGATTCCAGTCGCCACTGATCATGTGCCAATCTGGACCTACAATTTGTCTAACTACTTTTTCTACTTCTTCTCCATTCAAACGGTAACTTAATCTCATACCCTGTAAGTCTTCTAAAAATTTTCGAAAATTCACTTTCAGATGGAGAATTCCCTCCGTGGCTTTCCGGATATCTTCCGGTGTCCACGGTCTATAAACTAAAAGAGTCGGATCCTGTCCTGCCTGAGGATTTGGTACTTCTATGAGTGGACATATTTCTTCCTCACTCATAGCTTGTGATTTTCTATTTATTTCACATAGCTCAATCTCCCTTCTCAAATCGCGTGTTCGAGACCTTGTCTCGATAGGATCCCTGACAAATAGTTTTGATGCTGTAGAAACAGCTGGGTATAGCGGAGGTGGATCAGCTTGTCCACTCACTTCATATTCTGGTAAGGGAAGTGGAGGGGGCGAAGTAGGGGCCGTTGCTATTACCAGGTTATTATCTTCTTTGTCTAAGAACATTGTTCTTGAATTTTTAATCTTTTGTTCCCTGCAATTTGCTTCCTCAAGCCACCTATGTGCCTGAGGGACTCCTAATTGTCGTTACTTTTTTAATTGACCCTTTGCGTCTGTCTTTAGTTGCCTAACAAGTTTAATAAGTGCAAGTTTATCTAAATTACCATCGAATTTATACTTATCAACCCATTTTGTATAGTACTTAACATTGTCGGCACGCTGTAATTGCATATATTTCGTGTCTTCAGTTAGGGGCGGGTCTTGGGAACTTTTCATGCACTGATTTTCCATTGTTGCCTTAGCTAAGCTGTAAATTGTTACGTAACCCTTCTTATCATGTGGTACCATGGTTTTACACCTTTTCACAGTTTATCTAGAATAACTGCCTACCTGTTCTGTTTCCCTGATTTATGACAAAACAGTAACCTTTTTTGTCCCTGATCTGCACATGCAAATCTTCCTGACAAAAACAGTTCTGCAACTAGTCCCTGATCTTAAAACAGAAATAAGGCAATTCCTCCTTACCTGACCCTCCGTGAGTTGATCCACCGGATCGTTGACTCGTCCTCCAATCCCAGATCAGAAACAGTGGCTGGCTTCTTTCGAACGACAATTCAGTCAGAGGTCTTTCAAAACAGAAGAGCCAATTTGGCCTCTTCTCCGTATGGATGCATGCCACCGGGCCCAATTCTGACCTAGGCCTAGAGCGAGAGGTACTATCCGGCTCGAAGGACCAAACTGTCAAAGGAAAAATATACTTTAAAAATGATCAAAACATGGTAGGTTCAGGTTAAGGCACTTTAATCTTGCAGCAAGGAGACAAAAACGTGCTATTACAGAGTTTGTCTAACTAGAAACAGGAAATACTTTCATTTTTATACATTCTCTAACTAGACATGGCCTACCAAGCTGACGTAACAGATTACCAGCTTTTTCATCATCATCTGTTGACCATCATTCCCATGAATTTCTGCTGATTTATCAATTTTTGTGAGAAACTTCCTGAGGAAAACAACATGGCCTTGATTACTATCAGCTAGATACATGTTATGTTACCATTCAGGGTACTATGGCTAATTCAAGCACAATGCTAACAGTTCATTCCTCTAATAATCCTTTGTCTAATTTATCTCTAAACTTCTACAGCTGCACATGTACTCATGCTTCGAACAGAGCTGATTGTCTAAAATCATTACATTTACAGAATATAGTATTGTTCATTCATTCGTTCCTGACCTAGCAGATAAGCACCTGCTTCTCAAGTACATTTCCAAAAGGCATAAACATGAATATTGATGTGCTAGCAATTACTAGGTCAGAGGGCATCTTGCAAGTTTCAGAAAGCATACTGCAGTTTTCAAAAAGCATCTTTTTCAGTCTTATATGAAACTCAATTTATATATAACACAGTGCATGTAAAATAGAATGAAAAGCGTATTGATTCTCTTGATTATTAATTGGCATTAAGCATACACACATTAATACATATTTTTCTAACATTTCCCTCCTGTTAATACTTTTTAATTCTATTTTCAAAAAAGAATAAATAGTTTGCTTATTTTCCTAAACTCTTCAAATTAGGATTTGCAGTTAAGAAAATCATTCAGTTCAAACTTTTATGAAAGTGTTTCACATTCTAGCAGCTCTTCAAGTTCAGTACTTTGATACATAGTCTCAGATACTGATATATCTATGAATTCTTTGATTAATTTCTTCATGCAGGGGATTCCACAACAAACACAAACTCCTATTAGGAGCAATCCTACCCCAATGGCAATCAATATGTTCATTAGGATGGAACCCCCCCCCAAATACATTCTGGAAAATGTCTGTCAGAGGGTTTGGGCCTGGTTTGGTCATGGCCGACACTTGCTGAATCACCTCGAGATGATCGTTAATCTCATGCTGATGATCAGGAATAAATGCACAGCATTCTTCTTTGATTAAAGCACACGTCCCACCCCTCGCCGCTATGGTGAAGTCAAGAGCCATTCGGTTTTGGAGTACTACAGTTCTCATGGCATTCAGTTATCAGTTCAAGAGCAGAAAAAGTCACATTACTCATTACTTTGAGAAGTTTGGACAGTTTTCGCAGCTCCCAAATCGATTTAACTGTACCATATGCTGGTAATATACCTGCCCATGATATAACAGCATCACTCAAGTCCATGTGCGCAAGTTTGGTTCCCACATTACAATGGTCTTTCCAGCCTGCTTCGATCTGTCCCACTGGATTCTCAGATTTCTTAACAGTTTTTTTTGGTCTCATATGAAACTCAATTTATATATAACACAGCGCATGTAAAATAGAATGAAAAGCGTATTAATTCTTTTGATTATTAATTGGCATTAAGCATACACACATTAATACTTATTTTTCTAACAATAACCTATGACCTCTGTGGAGAGGTCATCAGCAGAGACACAGCAAGGTTTGGATTTAAGTAGCAGTTTTTATGAGAATAGTAGGAACAGGATGAAATGTAACGTGATTGGAACTATTGGGGTTATAATGGGAGGAATCAGGTATGTAGTGAGGGGGCAGTTAAAAAAATACTGAGAAAGGGAAGTGTTGGGAGAGATTAGAGGGGGAAGGCAGAGGTTTATTTGAGGATTTTGAATTTAAATTGGCAAATTCTATGACATATTTGTTGAACTTAATAGCTCTTTAAATAAGGAAAATGTCTGGGGTGGGCTAAAGTATTTTTTACTTAATGGGTTGAGTAAAGAAAATATGGTGGTCCAAAATTTTATGGTAATTTTTATAGTTTTGTAAATGACTATAATATATTTTTCATCTCTGGTAATGTGACTTTAACTTTGTTGCACAGTTTTCTGAATAACTAACTCATTCTTGTTTTTTTGCCATAAGAGCCATGCTCTGTCTGTCTTTCATGAGAAGTTTACATGACTTACTAAGTCAAGGGGCATGGCTAGTTTTAGTTCCTTTTGTATATTGTGGGGCTAAGGAATTATGAATGTTTAGGAATACTGCATTTAAGTGTTCTATTGCTTCATTAAGGGAAAGAGATTTCAAGACAGCTTTTAGTTTGATGAAAGAGCCTTGGTTAAAGTTGGAGAGATTGCTGAAAGTTTTAAATGTATGTTCTTTAGTAAGTTGAGAGATAGGTCTGCAGACACAAGCTAGCAGGTTAACTGGAAAGGTACCTACTGAACTTAAATTAGAGTGGCGACTAGAATCCGATCAAGGCTAGATTGCTGGTTACAGTTTTTATTATATTTTGTTGGTGCACTGATAAGGTGCGTTATCCTGTAGAGGTTTATGCTACTAGTTGGGCTGTCACAGAATACAGTCTGAACTGAAGTCACCGAGTATGATTGATTCACAGACAATTATATCAGATAGCTAGGATAGTATTTCTTCAAGTATGGGAATGCTTTGTCCTGGAAAGTTATAAACTACTGTTATACATGTACTTTTTGCATCATGCAGTTTTAGAAAAGAAATAAGAATTTCAGTATTGGCAAATACCGTGAAGGTATTTAGATATAGAAGGACTATTCTGCCTGCCTTCTTGTGTCCTGTCTAGTCTAATTGTATTGTAGTCAGTAGGAAGAATTTCAGTATCTTTTGCATTCAGATTAAGCCATGTCTCTATTGTGGCTAGGATATCTGAGATACAATTGGCTGTCAAAGCATGAAATTCAGAGATTTTATTACATTTGTTTTGAAAGTTTATAGTGACTAGGTTTAATGTTTTTGACAGCCCTCTCTGATTTGTGGTTTGACTGGATGTCACCACACTGTTGAATGAGACTATCTAGTTTTTTATGGACGTTTTAATTGAGATGTGCATTTCTTGTAATTTCAAATTATGATGGAATAAATTGAATACTTTAGAGTTAGAATAGTAGAAGGGAGCGATAAGAAATAAACTGGGGGATATGCCAGAGAAGCTAGTGTGAAAATGGGTGTTAAGCGAGGAAGAAGTGACAGTTGAGTTATGTTTTTTAAGCAGTGTGGTTGGTAGTGATGTTATATAAGGAAGGAGGAGTGGGGTAAGGCAAGAGGGAAGAGTATCATGGTTTTAGCAGGGAAGACGCAGTGGTATAGATAACTGAAGGCGTTGTTAAATAATTATACAATAAACTTTAAGAGTTGAGGTATAGTGCAGAATGTGCTTAGGGTGGCCATCGACTTTCTAAAATTATAAGAGGAATAAAGATAATTCATCTCTGACAGTGTACCTTCATTCCCTCCCCCCCAGTGTTTTTAGATTTGTTTAAATTTCTTGTACTACAAGGTTGAGTGGTATCTTAAACATGCCCTGCCCTCTCCCTCATAACTCACAAACTGTGGCAGATCATGAATAATGTCCGTGATCTTAATTATATAACAAACAAAAAAAACCTTGTTACACTACTGTAGCAGGTTAATACTGTTGTTTCCTTTATTAAGGGAGCAGGGTTCATAGCCTTTTCTCCCTCTGTTACACTTTTTTTTCCCAGTTTTTGATATTAAACCATGTTATTCCTGGTGTTTAGTGCTGATGCAAAGAACTAATATCCTCTGCAGTAGTTAAGAGGATACATGGTTTGATTCTTCTAAATGTATACTATTTATAGGCTCTTTGGTGTCTAGTGGTCCTCTAACCCACATCGTTTTTTCTGTTTTTTTAATAAGTGCCCTTATGGCACACTATGCAGCGTATCCGTGGTATCTAGTAACCCCGACCCAAAATCTCATCAAATAAATATCCCTAGTTCCTAGTGTTTTTACCAAACTATGTCATATTAAAAGAGATATCCTTGGAGGTTAGTGTTTCCCACCAACCCATGTCTTTGTTAAGTGCCTTTAAGGCAAGATGTAAATGCTATCCATGGTGGCTACCATTCCCTCCAACAATGTGACAGGAGTTTCTCATTGACCCTGAGGAGTGTACAGTTATGACATTCCCCCCCCACTCACACATTTATTCCATACACACATATGCACATGTACAGACACACACACAACCCCCTTGCCATACCACTGAACTCAGGGACATGCTCGCCCATACACATACACGCAACACCTATCCTACACCCTAATTTAATCCCACTAGTGCAACCTCCCAGGCGCACGTGTGACACACACACAACACATACACACAAGCAGCCGCTCACATACACACACATGCAAAGAGACAATCCCTGACACTACCGGTTTGCTAAAACTCTGTAGCATTTATCTCTACCACTACAGATGAACATGAGCCTTTGGCCATGTTCATTAACATGATTGGCCAGTAGCAGCTGTGATAACTTCTGCAGCCGGCTGTGTAAATGACTTACTGCAGTCAGTTCCAAGGGGTAGCACATGGCTAATTAGCCCCCCCAGAATGCCATAAAATGTAGTATTTTGCAGGGACAGTTCACTATGGTGTTGCAGCACCATAGAAGGACAGTCTCTGAATATAGAATGGTTACCACAAGGTGTGCACACTGTTTACACCTCATAGTAACCTTCCTGAATTTGGCCTAATACTTATTTAAAAGAAATGAAGATGTTCTTGAAAGATCAGGCACAGACAGAGTGTCTAATACATTCCAAGGACTGTAACTATAATCCTTGGAAATGAGGAATTACATGTCTGAATAAGGGTAAATTATACCAAGTCTGTGACTGTGGTATCTCATTCAAACTATGATCTGTTAGTTGTGACCAAAATTGGAAAGGCATACTCTGTAGCAAACTTCATATTCAAAGGCATAACCAGTAGATTGTAGGAAGTCATTGTACCTTTATATACATATTTGATTAGACCAGTTAAGAAATCAGTACTATATTCTGCAGCCTGAAAATAAGTCACTCAACTCAACCTGAGAAAGTTCAGACACTCTTAACAAACAAAACAAAGGTATTGCAAATATAAACAATTACATTTGCTTTCCACATTCTGTAGACTACTTAGTGGGGACTTGTGCATGGTACATATATCCTTTTCAGACTCAATTTTATTTGAAAATGTACTCCTTGGAAACACAAGCACAGCCAGAACAAGAAGTAGCCCACTATATAAAATTCACATTTATAACACTGGAAAACAGATCCATTATCCAATAACTATGCGAACAACAAAATATACTATCACTCCCAATAAAACTGATCCCCTCACATGTAGTACATAAAAGCAACACTGAGAAGTCTGGGGGAATCATAAAATACTAACATGAAATAAGAGCAATAAAACTTCATGCAAGACAATGCATGTGTTTAATTGTAGAGTTTCATAAGGTTCCTGTTCCAGCACCCCAAAAATAAAGTTCAAGTTTAAAGTTTAAAATCAACCGTCTTAATGAAGGAAACAAGAAAAACTAACAGCCAACTTCTGCTTGTTAGCTTATGCAATATAGTGCAGTTTAAATCAGTATTATCTGTACATCTGTCTTTGAATGGAGTCCTGGCAGAAAGGGGTCCACAGACCAATTAATTTACCTATTTAACATACAAATAAAATGAGATTCAGCAGAGTGAAGGCTTGCACCACACACACAAGCATTACAAATACAATGAGATTCAGCAGAGTTAGGGCTTGGACCATACACACAAGCATTACAAATACAATGCAATTCAGCAGAGTTAAGGCTTGCACCATACAGAGGTCCCTGAATAAGATTCAGAAGGGTAATGGCTTGCACCCAACACAGAAGCATTTTACTGTAGTGTAGGGAAGTTTAGACAGATGCATGCATAAAAGTTGCATAAACAACATACTGCAAGGTAGTGTAAAAAGTCTTTGTACAATATTATACGGTAAGGTGAAAAGTTTTTGTATAATGCAGTCATAGCTATAATATTTAAAAGTGATAAATTAAAAAAAATACTAGTGTTTAATACAATGTAGTGCCCCACATTACATTATAATAATACCAATCACCAGAATACTGAAAGATGTCCTTACATTCACTGCTGCAGTGTTCGTAACATTCGGGATTCCTTGCCATGGAAGCCTGTTGTCTGGCCAGTATATCAAAGACTTCCTGTTGCATTTTAAGGTACGCCTGAACGTCAGTCAGTGCTCCTTGTGTACTGTAGGGCATAAAGTTGATGTTCAGGCTTACCATAAACAAAACTTCTTTGCCGCCAGTCCAAATGCGTCTTTTCACTGTCAGTCTGTTTACCTGTGTCCTTTTGCCAGTTGAATGCATTTTCATTCTCCAGTGATTACCTACACCTATTTGCAGTGCAGATAAGTGCCCCGTTGTTTTTTTCTTTCTCTTGCTTTTTTTTGTACTCCTTGGGGTTATTGTCATCCAGGAAAGGTAAATGCCAGTGTGGGAGACAGATTCCCCACAAATACTGCCATGATAAGTGTCTTTTTTTGTCTAAGAGCATCTCATGACCATACGTCTTGTTCTATTTGCCAGGCATTCGTTCTAAAAATCCTCCGCAGTAGACTTTCTTCCCTTTCCTTGTACCTTGAGAACAAGCATCTTAAGCTTCTTGCTAAACATACAATAGATGGAATCTCCCACCCCGAAGATCAGACGTTAGGAAAGAACAAGGTGAAAAAGGTACGACTGGAATCTTCTTCTGTCCAGCCTCTACCAAGTGTTTCTCCCGAGGTTGTTACAAACCCAGAGGCTCATCTAGCAGTGTTATCAGATTCCTCTACCGCAACTATGTGGGAGGCCGGTGAAGATCTGACTGGCAGCATGTCCGATGAGGCTTTCCAGGCATCTGTCTCAGATGTTCAGGGGGAACCACAGTTGATTTTTTCTGAAGGGCTTAGGGCAGTTCCTCAGATTTTAGTTGGGGAAGGAGTTCCTACTACAGTTCTCTACTACTGTCCTGGGTCTGAGTCTCCTCAGATTTTTGGAAGGGACGTTCCCTTAAAAAAGAAACAAAAAAACTTGTTTCTTCTGCTCCTGGAGGATCCTCAATGTGAATGGCAGGCTTTCATTCAAGGGCTATTTTCTGCCTTAATGTCTTTAAAGTCTCATCAAGGGGTTTCAGTTCCTACTCTTCCTTGGTCCACTACTCTCCTTAAAAGACCTACAGAACAGGATTATTCTAAGACAGAGTTGGATTCTGATGATGAATCCCTGACTTATTCTACTCAAATTCCTTCTCCTTTAGATGATGATATTACAGCTAAGTTGATGGATGCTCTCCTGGATTCTAAACTTTTGTTTGGGGAAACTGCTGCTGGTTTAAGTCCTTTCAGAATAAGAGTAAGGCTTTACAGGAGCTTAAACATGTTTTTGTTTCTCCTGTGCCTAAATTTCAGGGAAACTACCCTGCTAAGCCTGCCTTTGTTCGTAGACATTCCCACTCTTCTACTAAAGGCAAGAAGAGTGGCAAATGGGCTCCTCCTGCTAAGGCTACTCTGTTTTCAGGGTTCCCGAAGCCTTCCTTTCCAGACAAACCAGGTGCTGTATGACTATCAGTCTCCTCCCAGCCACATTCCCCTTTCTCTTCACCTTTCTTTTTCTCTTCCTGCTTGGCTTCAGATCACTCAAGATTCTTGGGTTCTGTCAATCATTCATCATGGGTACTTCATTGTGTGGAAATCCCACCCTTCTTTTATGGGAATCCTCAACCTCCTCAGGAACAGATTCCCTTTTTCCCCAGAGGTTCTTCAAACTCTCTTGAACTCAAGGTACTATTCAAGAGGTGCCTGGGTCCCAGAAGGGGAAAGGGTTCTACTCCAGACAATTTCTACTGCTGAGAAAAGAGGGCACTTGGAGATCTATTCTAGACCGCTCTCATCTAAACACTTTTGTAAAAGTGCCTTCTTTTTGGATGTTGTCTGTTCAGATTCTGTTTCCTTTCCTGCTCCCTCAGGCCTATATGGTGTCTTCTAGATCTCAAGGATGCTTATCTGCATATTCCAATCTATCCTCTTTTCAGGAAGTTTTTACATTTCTCTGTTTCTTCCTGGCATTTTCAGTTCTCTGGTTTGCCCTCTGGCCTTTTTACTGCCCCAAGGAGGTTCACCAAGTGCCTTGCTCCTGTCATTGCTTTTTTTGCAGACTTCATGGGATCCAAATATTTCCTTACTCAGACTATCTGTTCATTCAGGCATCTTCAACAGACACTCTCTTGCAAAATCTTTATTTTACCATGTCCTTTCTTCACAGCCTGGGGTTCACAATACATTTTACAAAGTCTTCTCTGACTCCTTCTTAGGATCATGTTTTTTCTGGTTTGCAGGATTCATTCGGTGCCTATGACTGCATCCCTGCCCCCTCTGAAGGCCTTAACTCGCGTTTCTTTCTTTCTCACTTTTCTGCCTCTGACTTCCATTACAACCAGGGAATTTCTGGGAGCTCTAGGTTTCATGGCATCCAGCATTCAGATGCTCCCTCTGGCCAAACTTCACATGAGAAAGTTTCAGTGTTTTCTGAAGTCAGTATGGCTTCAACATACGCATCCTCTAGACTTTATATTTCCTCTTCTTCCTTGTCTCGGGAACTTCACTGGTGGATTCAGCAGTTGCCTCTGAACCCAGGGATCCCTTTTCATCCTCCTTTTCCCTCTCAGGAATTGTACACAGACACTTCAGACGTGGGTTGGGGGCAACTTTTGGCTCCCTAAAAATACAGGAGGTGTGGTTGCCTTATCAGCAGAAGGAGCAATGTCAAAGAGATGAGAGCTCTCCGGCTGGCCATTCAGGCCTTTCATACTCTCTTCTCTCCAGGGAGTCTCAAGGTCTTCACAGACAATACCACAGTGATGTGGTATATCAACAAACCGGGAGGAAAGAGATCCTACCTTCTCTACCTGTTGGCACTTCTGGTATGGGATCTTGCTGTCAAGTATCAAGGGACTCTTTAGGCGATTTAAATCCCTTCAATTCAGAACATTATGGCAGACACACTGAGTAGGTCCCTAATTCAGTCCCATGAATAGATGCTTCACAGGGATGCATTTCTGGACATTACTCACCAGTGGGGTACTCCTCAAGTGGATCTTTTCGCCTCCCCTCTGAACAGACATCTTCCTCTGTTTTGTAAGAAAGTCCCAGGTCTTCTAGTATGGAAGGTGGGCGTCCTCTCATTCTCCTGGAAGGGTATGTTTCTATATGCATTCCCTCCCCTTCCTCTCCAAATGGAAGATGTTTTCTACTTGGTGACTGTCTCATAACCTAAACTCACTTACTGTGGATGTTCCTTTGGTTCTCTCTTATTTGCACAAGTTGCTCAATGCTGGTGTGGCCTATTCGTCTATTAAGCCCCACTTATTACCCATCTCTAATTATCGGCCTTTATCTCCTTTAGCTTCTAGATGTGAGGTTAAACAATTTCTCAAAGGCATCCTTAATATTAGACTGTCCAGGAAGCTTGTTCCACCTCCCTGAGATCTTAATTTTGTTTTGGAGATGACGCCTCAGGCTCCTTTTGAGTTTGCTGTTTCAGCTTCCTTGCAACATTGTTCTTGGAAGACTGTTCTGTTGTTAGCTCTTACTTCTGCCAGACAGGTATCGGAGTTGCAGGCTCTTATAGCTTGTCCTCCTTTTTTGATTTTTCATGAGGACAGGGTATCCTTAAACACTAATCCCTCTTTTATGCCTAAGGTGGTTAATGAGCTTTCCCTTAATCAGTTTATTAATAGGTTCATAGGTAGATACTAGGCTATCAGCACCAGGGCCTATGTAAGCCTATCCATAAAGATTCCCTGGCTTTAGCCACCCAAAAAATGTATTTACCTGTTCCCCTGTTGAGCAGAGCCATAGAAGTGATCCCTGGGGTAACTTTCCTACTCCTCATCCAGTTGTCCAGATTTTTCTTAAACAGGGCCAATGAGGTGCTCTGTCTGACATGAATGGGCAGCTTGTTCCAGAGTATGGGAAGTCTCTGGGACAGGAACCTATCCCTCCAGCAAGTTCTTTTTATTGTGGTAACAAGGTTAAGGTCTCTGGAGCATGTGGCTCACACGGATTGGGATTTTTCTAAGTATAGCATGTCCAACAGCTCTGGGTTTGACATGGCTTTGTATGTTAGGCAGAGATCACCTCTGAGTAGGTGATATGCGATAGAGTAGAGCTGGAGTTTCTTAAGACGGTCTGCATAGGGCATCTGTTTGAGGCCGGTGATCCTCTTTGTGAGGTATTTCTGCGGTCTTTCCAGTTGCTGCAAATGTCTTGTGATGTACATCCTAAACGAGGTGTTGTACTCTATAATAGGTCTAATGAGGGCTAAGTAGAGGGGGCAATGACCTCTTTCTGGATGAGAAACCTTTTGTGATAAGGTGTGCCACATAGAAGGACTTCCTGACCACTGTGGCTATGTGGTTATCAAAGGAGAGACTACTGTCTACATGTGTCCCTAAGTCTTGTATCACACTTTTGTTGTTGAGTGGACTACCGCCTATGTGGTAGTTCGTTGGCACAGGGATTTCCTAAAGGGGATGACTATGCACTTTTTGGCATTGAGCTTCTGGCTTTGGCTTTGACACCAGGCATCTGTCTCAGCGAGGCCCTTTTGCAGAACGTCCACATCCTTAGGGGATTCAGTAATGGCACCCAGTTTGCAGTCATCTGCGAACTTTGTTAGCCATAAGTCCTCTGTGCTGGCTTGGACTTCAGAGAAGTAGATGCCGAACAGGAGGGGATCCAGGATTGAACCCTGTGGTACTCCACTTGTCACTGGTCTGGAGACGGATTTGGAATTGGCTACTTTCATGGTGCGAGTTCTGTCAGTTGACCACCCACCGCGTGAAATCAGGGTTTATGCCCAGTTTCCTAGTATGTTGCCTACTTTTTTTTCCCTACACAGTCTGACAGTGAGAGGGTGTTGCACACTTTGGATGTGCATAGGCAACTCAGAATTTATTTGGATTAGACTAAGGTTACTCAAAAATCTGATCGCTTGTTGGTTTCTTTTAATCCTAGATCTTTGGGTCTAGCTGTATCCAAGCAAACTTTCTTCTTGGATTTCTAAGGCTATTTAATTTTGTTACACCTTTCACGGCAACAGCCTTCCTTCTTCATTCAAGGCTCATTCTAATAGAGTGGTGGCTTCTTCTGGTGCTTTTTTCAAGGGCTTAGATACTAATTCTATTCTTGAAGCAGCTACCTGGTCTCCAGTGCATACCTTTACTAAGCACTACAAGTTGGATGGTATCTCTAGAGCTAGAGTCAGTTTTGCTAGTGCCGCTCTCGTTGGCTTCTTTGGGGATTCTTCTTCCTCTCTTTCCCCCTCCCAAGTTTCCTGTTGAGCTTTGACACTCCCCGAATATTAAGAATACTGCAGCAGTGACTGTAAGGATGTAGTACAGCTCTGTAAAATCTTACCATAAAGGTAGATGTCCTTGCCTTCACTGCTGCAGTACTTGCTCCCTCTCACCATCCCCCTAGTCCTTTCCTTCCTGGATGTATAGGTTACCTCTTGGGTTCCTTGGACTGGTGTTCCTACTGAGGCAATCAATTCTGTTTATTGTAAGCCTAAACGTCACCTTTATGCCTTATGGCACCACAAGGAGGATTTGACTGATGTTCAGACATACCTTTAAATGCAACAGGAAGTCTTTGGTATACTGGCCGGATGACAGGCTTCCACAGTAGGGAATCCCGAATGTTAAGAGTACTGCAGCAGTGAAGGCAAGGATATCTACAGTTATGGTAAGATTTTACACAACTGTACATTCATTGAACCTGCCATTCCTACATATAATTAACCTACTCCCTCATAATTCAATAAAGGTGTTTAAAAATATATATCACTTGTGACATACGCAAAGTTAAATTTATACAAAAGTAATCAAACCATATTAAGTTCACATTTATAAACAATATACATCACATACCAACATTATATACATTGTTCAGTTCCTGCCCTCGCTTAAACATCATCCCTCCTCCAAAGCATTTTTCTGCATGTATTGTTCCCATAATTACCATTTTATTCTACGTAATTTATTCCTACCCTTTTCTAAAGATCCCACTTTGTGTTATTTTATCTCTGTTACAATATTCACTACTTCAAGTATGGTTTGTTTAAACTTTGATTTCCATTTTGTAGTAATTGCTTTTATGGCAGTCACCAGAATTAAACTTAACAAGGCCTTACTATGTCTCAGCAATTCAAATCCTTTATCCAAGCTCAAAAAAGAAACATTTCCTTAGTTACACTCATTTGCTCACCCAGTATTCCTAACACAGTACTCTACAGAGAATTTTTTAAATCTGCAACTCATTACACAAACAGAGATCATATGCTCCAATATACCTCTTTCTTTCCCATTACATCTCTACATTTGTCATCTGCACAAGGAAAAATTCTTTTGAGTCTGCTTGGTGTATAAAAGTGCACATGCAAACATCTCCAGGCAAAAATCCTAAATTGTTCAGATTTTGTTGTGTATTTGGGAGGCATATATATGTCCTTCCATTGCTCTTCTGTAAACTGCTTATCTAATCTCTCTTCCCAATCTTTTTTTACCTCCTCTGATCAATATATATAGTTATTGTGCAATATTTTATATGCTCTACTAATTATCCTTTTTTTAACAGCAGCTTCTGTTCTAGACTCAACTAAAAACTTAACCAGTGCAGGTCTTTCACTCAGGATTCCTCTGTCCCTTTCACTCAACCAGTGCAGGTCTTTCACTCAGGATCCCTCTACCCCTTTCACTCAACCAGTGCAGGTCTTTCACTCAGGATTCCTCTGTCCCTTTCACTCAACCAGTGCAGGTCTTTCACTCAGGATCCCTCTACCCCTTTCACTCAACCAGTGCAGGTCTTTCACTCAGGATCCCTCTACCCCTTTCACTCAACCAGTGCAGGTCTTTCACTCAGGATCCCTCTACCCCTTTCTTTGTCTGTGCTGTGATATCAGTTCCTAATAAGGAAGGCAATCTCTAGCCTGCAGTCCCTAATATATTGAAATATAACTGCAAGCTGCATATGATTTAATGTTATGAACTTAAATGGTTAATGTTAACAATTAATATTAGACATTAAACTAGGGACAGAAAAATACTTACACTGTACTGCCACTGATTTACTTCAGTAGATGCTGGAATATATTCTTTTTTTTTCTTCTTCTTTCAGCTTTTCCCGGTTAGGGCTCACCACAGTGGAACTCCTGTTCACTAATGATTGACAGTAAATTTTTACGGTGCCAAGGTGCCAGCCCGATGCCCAACCTTCAACGAAGGCATGCCTATTCAAACAAGTCTTTTGAATGCCACTCGACCACGGGGAGGACATGCAGACTCCACACAGAAGGCGCTCCAGCCGAGAAATGAATGGGAGAACCTCTTGCTGTGAAGCAACAATGCTACCGCTGGACCACCATATAACTTATTTTAGTTTCTTTAACTGATAAGAACCCAGACACAATTAATGTTCACTTAATACTTCATGGGCATATCAGGCTATGTAGAATTATGTAGTTTGCGCACTGTACTTCTGGTCAGTCTCTCTAACCTCTCTGTTACTCTCCACTTGGCTGGGTGTAAACCAGACAAAGTTTAAAGTTGTCATGTTCAGTCAACAATAGTGAGGTCCCTGATCTCTCCCCCCCCCACAGGATATTATTGCTGTTGTCTTCTACTTACTCACTGTCAGTGATATAGTCTGCGTAGTCTTTCCTCTTTTCTCAGATTTTACAACTCAGAAGTTGGTATATATATAGGTAAAATGGTCTGAAGTAGTTAAGCTCACCTCATATATGCAAGTGCAACAAAAATGCTTTGGCCATGGGTTGCATCCAATTGTGACCATGTGTTTCACTCAAATGAAGCTTCAGGGAATTTAAACCTGTTGAAACACAGTAGGACCCTCTCCTTCATATACTCACATATACACACACATACACAGACAATATATATATTTTACGCACACACACATATAATTTGCATAACACACATACATATAATACATATATAATTTACACACACACACAATGCAGATTTTTTTTCCTCTCAAAAGTTAAAGTGTCTTGCAAAAAAATGTATTCATAGTCACTCAGATATCAAATGCAATTTTGCTGTACTTTTGTGTGAAGTGAACCATTAAGAAGGGTAAACCCTGACTATTTCATGAATTTTCTGAAATGTTTTGAACTAGGATGAAGATTTTAATGCTTTCCTATATTCTTTACTGAAAAAACAGACAGGCCACTTTTATCCATAATGGATCATTGGCTGTTTCATAGCTTTTCACAAAATCAAAGCAACAATTCATTCCTTGAATTAAGTCCAGTTTCAAGTTGTCACACTTCAAAGATTTCTGTTCAGCTGCAATACACAGTTTTGATAAAAAATGCAGCAGTAGTTATATGCCTCCTTACCTTTCAAGTAGATGGTCTGGACCAAGGGGTCTCATTTTCAGCCACAGTCTAGTTATGAATAAAATAAAGTAATAACAAAAAGAAATAGTTTAACAATGTACAGATCATAAGTGACTGCACAGAGTGAACAGCGACTAAACAAAACAAATGCCATCAGTTATACCTAGAAACACAAACATGGGAAATATAAAGTAATAATCATTTTAAGACAGAAACGCACATTTGTGCAGCAGTGCTGACCTCTTGTATACAGGTACAGGACAGGTATCTAAGGAGAGGTAATATGTTTGTTATTTCTTACTACAGCATGCTCAGTTCTTGCACACTCCTCATAATCACTCTCAGATTAGTACCTGAAGTGATAAAATGAATTACTTCATTTGATAAGTCTCACTAAGTGTCTTTGTCATGTATCATCAGCAAACTGCAAAGCAGCATTTCAGCAAAAAACTCATAAATGCCATTCATCGGTTAAAATTAGAAGGGATTCTGTTAGCTATGTGACTTATCGCATTGTTCACACCTTGTCTCACAGTCTAAAACGATTATCCAATGAAACCATTTTGACCAGTGTGATTATATTTTTACCATTTAATAATGCTTTCATACAAAATATAAGATAACTGTCTTGGCTAAAATTAGTACAAACTAAAACTGCCACTGATCATAACCTCATCTTACCACTTTGAAAATCTCAGAATTTCTGTGAGGTACCCAACATATGGTTAGTGGTACCTGTCTGAGTAAACTGTGGAAAAACAAATTAGTTGCAAAGCAATGCTATTCAAAAACACCAAAAAATATGGGGGTACAACCCTGCTTCTAAATCACTATGGTAGAAGTCCCACATACCCAATAGGCAACCTTTTAATCACTACATGAAAGTTCTTACTGCATGAGCACGGACACACACACACACAAACAAAAAAGATGGAAGTACATCCCTGCTTCTAAATTATTATGGCACAAGTCCTTCTTGAGCATACTTCTAATCAATTCTAGAAAGTTCTTAGAGAGTGTGTGTGTGTGTGTGTGTGTGTGTGTGTGTGTGTGTGTGTGTGTGTGTGTGTGTGTGTTACAATAAGGAAAAGTAGCAGTTACCACAATCTTCATATAAAACAAATGCTTTATTGTAATAAAAAGCAGACAGACTTGTTAAACTTGAACTGAATATACAGGGTAGGTAAAAGTAGCAGTTACCACAATCTTCATATAAAACAAGTGCTTTATTGTAATAAAAAGCAGACAGACTTGTTAAACTTGAACTGAATATACAGGGCAGGTGGAAACTCAAGCAGCTTTTCAACATTTTTAATCACATTATGCAGTAGCACAGCCACTCCTACAAGCATTATCTTAGAAAAGTTGCTAAACACAAAACAAACAAGCTTGCAATCATTTCTTGTATAGAAATTTTTTAAAGCCAAAGCACAAAATAAAATCTCTCTCTTCTTTCACGACTTTTTTCTGGACTACAATGTTTGCAGATGACACTGTGATCTGTAATGAGAGTAGGGGACAGGTTGAGGAGACCCTGGAGAGGTGGCGATGGGCTCTAGAGAGGAGAGGAATGAAGGTCAGCAAGACTAAGAATACATGTGTTTGTGAATGAGAGGGAGGACAGAGGAATGGTGAGGATGCAGGGGGTAGAGTTGGTGAAGGTGGATGAGTTTAAATACTTCGGATCAACAGTTCAGAGTAATGGCGAGTGTGGAAGAGAGGTGAAGAAGAGAGTACAGACAGGGTGAAGAAGAGTTTCAGGAATGATTTCTGACAAATGACTACCAGTAACAGTGATAGGGAAGGTCTACAAGAGGAAAGTGAGACCAGCTATGTTATATGGGTTGGAGACAGTGGCATTGACAAAAAGGCAGGAGTCAGAGCTGGGCGTGGCAGAGTTAAAGATGTTAAGATTTGCACTGGGTATGACAAGGATGGACAGGATTAGGAATAAGTATATTAGAGGGTCAGCCCAGGTTGGACAGTTTGGAGATAAAGCGTTGGTTTGGACATGTGCTGAGAAGGGATGTTGGTTATATTGGGAAAAGGATACTAAGGGTGGAGCTGCCAGGTAAGAGGAAGAGAGAAAGGCCTAAGATAAGGTTTATGGATGTGGTGACAGAGGACATGCAGGTGGTTGGTGTGACAGAGCAAGATGCAGAGGACAGGAAGAAATGGAAACAGATAATCCTCTGTGGCGACCCCTTAATGGAAACAGACAAAAGAAAAAAGTTTCTTCTTTCACAAGTTCTTGGACTGGCAAGGAGTCACAGGTCTTTAATCCAAAACAGAACAAGTAGCAAAGTTCTTTCCACTAGATCTTGCCCTGGTCAGTGAAACAGTACGAGAGTCTGAACACGAAAAGTGATACAAAGTGACATTTGTCAGACATCCTCTGGGAAACGGTAATGTTTCTTTTGGATTTTAACTTTGATGCAGGTAACAACTACATGGAGTGCACAAATGAAAAGTCTCAATAAAAGGCGATTATAGAATATGAAATAAGTCTCTGGCACATAAAGCAAACTTTAAGACAAAACTTTAAGGCTTCCAAACAAATAGTCGCTGGTAAAAAAAAAAAAAAAAGTCTTTTGACAGAAAGTCTCTCAAGAAAATATCTTAATTACTCATGTAGACTACCATCTATGGATCACCTTTCCTTTATGAAAGATACAGTTTAAGCTTTCAACCAGCAGGACTTTCAGTGGTAGTCCTACTATTCAGGACAGATTTCCCATCCACTCATAGTGAGTGCCTGTATGATTCGAGAAATTAACGCTGGGGACTAATCCAGTGCATGGAGCCAGTCCCCAATCTGACAGCCCTTTCCTTAGTATTACTGATAACTGAAGACCAAAAGAAAGTCTGTGCTCCAACCAACAACTAATTATTAATTCATACAAACCCATTTATTATCAGCCAAAAGAACAGCAGTATAAGGTAAAAATAAGAAATGTTTATAGTTAATACAAGTTGAGCACTTTTGTTCCTACCATAGGAACATCATCAGAACAAATATAAAAGTAAGAACGGTTTATTGTTAATACAAGTGAAAGAAAATGCTCAACCTGTATTAACAACATATGGTTCTCACTTTTACCTGGTGCTGCTGTTTTTTTGGATGAAACCACATATGATTATATGGATTAGCAGTTTATGGTTATCCCGAGTGTTACCTTCTGTGCTCCAAACCAACAAACTAGATCCTATTTCTGCATCCCACACCCACTTCTCCTCAACTGAGGGGCAAAAAGAAAAAAAAAGTCCAGGATCTGGTACTGGGAATCCAGAAATGCAGGAGCCAATCAGTTCCCATCTCTGTGCCCTACTCTTAGCCTTCCTTCCTCAGATTTTACTTTGGAAAAAAAATAAACCAATTTTTTTTTAAAACTGTAGCCGACAAATATAGCAGGCAGTTGCTACAGTTTATACCACTCAAAGGGCAATACAACACTCATGTTTTAAATAAAAAAAGAAACACTTTCTTTTAAACTGCAGCAAACTGCTTGCTACTTTTGTAGAAAATAGTTGCTACAATTTATATCCCTCATGGAGCACTACAGTGCACAGATTTTAGTTTAAAAAATACAAGAAACAAATCTTTTCTTTTAAACGATAGCAAGCAGTTACTATAATGTAGACCACACAGGGAGCACTACAGCACTCAGGTTTGACAGCAAATGCAATACCATCTTTTAAAAACTGGTATGTATTAAAGAACAATTAGGACAGGATGGCACCTACAGCGACATCAGGTATACATTATCCATGAACCTATTACACAACACATCTGTGTTGTTGTAGCATTCTTGCCATGAAATGGTAAGCCATAGGACAGACACAGACAGACAGACCATTGCTTTTCAAGGCTTTGGAATCAAAAAACCTACTGTTTGTCAAGTGCTATAAAAATGATATTCATAATGCTGTATCTTAGGAGATCAATGTTTCTGTTTATGAATATAAGGGGAAGATTGCGGCTAGCTTGGTCACACACCAACTGCTGTATTAAACTCAGAGACTAGGGTAAAGGTGAGAATTAGATTTGTTTCAACCTTTTCCTTCTATTTAATCTAACCTTGGCGTTCATATATACAGAAATAGATCTGGGGTCTGGGGGCTTCTCCCACCTTGGGAGATGTACAGGGGCTTACCTTCCTGCACTGCAATGTCAGTACAGGCATCACATTCTCCTTTGGTGCAGAAGGCTGTGAGTTTTATTCCCACATCAGGTATATAAAGTGAACTAACATTGCAGTGGAATATGCAAGGGGTGCTGCACTCCTGAGTGTGCCCTTCTTCAGATGAGACATAAAACAGAAGCCCATCTGCTTGTAAAAGATCCCACAGTATGTACTGAAAAGAGCAGGGAAGTTTCCCAGTGCTCTGGCCAAATTCACCTAGTAATAAAAATGCCACCTCGGATCTCCTCGAAGAAAGACCACTAGAATAGGGGGGTTAACATGGTCAATAAAGGATAAATAAATAAAAGTTAAAAAGCACAGACTTTTGTGTGCATTTTGGTATGTGATGTTTTGAGGTTTAGATGTTGTGATGGCAACTGTGTCTCTCTCAACACTGCAGTATTCAATGCTACATAATAAACTATTCTGACATTTTTGAATCACTTCTATATCCCATATGGGGTGTTATGCTAATATCAAAACATCTGGGCTGAGTTATAGGCTGCTTGCATTTAGCTCCACACATTTCCAAACTGCAAAGTGACACGAACATGTGCTTAGCTACAAGTATTCCGGGCCACTAAGTGCAACCTTTTGTACATCTCAGATAATGATTTAATCAAGATATTGCTGACCACTTCAATGTCAAGTGCCTT
Organism: Protopterus annectens; assembly: GCF_019279795.1. Classification (NCBI taxonomy): domain Eukaryota; kingdom Metazoa; phylum Chordata; order Ceratodontiformes; family Protopteridae; genus Protopterus; species Protopterus annectens. The sequence goes on from NC_056745.1 coordinate 43,883,991, forward strand.
GATAGGAATCCAGTCCTAATTTTCCTGCACTGCTCACTGGCTGTTCCCTTTGTATGTTACCTGAAGTACTGAACCAGGTGAGATGCACTTCAAAATTTTCCAAGTAACTGCAGGCTTGCTAAGAGTCACTATCAGATGGGAAGTTATAAAAATGAGCTCAGGTGTGTAGCAAAATTTGTTTTCTTATCAGTCATTTTTCTTGTCAGACCTTTATGTATTTATTTCAAGTAAAAATGTTCTGAACAAATAGTAAATGGGGCACATACAAGGCTATAAATATATCTAAAAATGTTATTGTTTTTGCTACACTTCATCTAGTTGCCATGCTACTGTTTTATGAAAGGAACAGCAATCATCTATTTCATTAGGGAAGGGGACAGAAATGCAATCTTTTTTCTTAACTGCAGAATCATCATAATGGAAACACCATTATCTAAATATAGGAGAACTAATCCTCTCATTTTATTATCTAAATGTAGGAGAACTAATTTTCTCATTAAAAGGTAATGAAAATTACATTTTCTGAAAATATTTAATTCAGATTCTTACCAATACTGCACTGAGAGCAATACAATGCCATCAGTGATGGACATTACTGTTCTGCCTAGATTTCCAGGCATTAACCAGGTCTTCCAATGTGAATGCCATGCATTATTATCTTCATTACACCTACAGGCGACTGCTACAGTGTTGGTGCTAATATCTACGTTGACACAATACATTTTCTACATGAGAAAGAAATGCAGATAAAATGTTTCAGCTGGCTGACAAGAAATATCTGTCCTTGAAACTGAAAACATGGTTAGGTGTTCATAAATATGTTTGTGTGTGCAGTGACATATGTTGCCTTACAATTTTCTTGAAGTACCAGGGTCCAACCAAAGTTTTCCTCGTTTGTTTCTTTTCGTATTGCTCTCTCTGTACATCCTACTGCTACCTTTATTACATAAAAGAGAATCTTGATAAGATTTGAATGCCAAAAGTGGTAGAGATTTTGCACACAGTCTTATGCTGAGCTCTGCCTAGCGAGACTTTCATTTAAATAAATTACCATTTTATGACTGCATGAACAAACACAACAAAGTGCTGTACTGCTACAGTGTGAAAAAATGCAAGCCAAACTGAGCCAATGTCAAAAATGCAGACAGAATTTAAGACATGGTACAATCAATCATAAGTAGAGACATTTGAAAATGTTGATGGAATTAAAGACACACTGAATTTTATATGCCACATTTATAATAAAGTTAAATAAACCAAACTTGTGAAACTCAAAAATCTGAACTTAAGACCCTTGCACGGTTATCACTAAGCCAAATATTCCGTAATATGTTTCACTGACACAGACGCACAACAGCTGTCACTGGACATTAAAGTGCTTTCCAGCAGGAAAACAAACACATGACTAATTTGCAAAGCAACAGTAATGAACCATTTATATTCATTTCTGAATTTTGTTCATTAAATCAGACTTCCTGCTGAGACTGAACAAGGATTTTCTGTTTTCTGCTATTTGTAAAAAGTTTTACTTTAACTAAAGGACATTACACACTGTTCCAGCTTTCAACAATCATCTTTTTCAAGTGCAAGCACATGACTACCAACTCAGTAGTTTGCATGCTTAATCAGTAAGCACAGGTAGTTCCACAGAATGATTAATTCTGTTCACTGTTCTTGAATATTAGTTACAGCAGCATAGAAAGCAAGACAAGCAACATACCAAAGGAAGTGTAGAAGATCAAATAGTTACATTACAGGTGAACTATGACACCTATGAAATGCACCAGCAAGGCATGGCAATGCAATATCACATGCCTTCTGAAGATAACTGACTTTAATAACTTGAACCATTTCTGGTGTTATTTTAAAGGGGGTGCAATGTTTGTCAGCATGGAAATAGATGGTCAACAGATGGATGGTCTGCACTCTGCACCTCTTCCCCTGTAGGCTTTCGAATATTAGCTAAAATGTTGTCCGTCCCATAGTGGCTTTTTTAGGCAATGCCAAACAAAGTACTTCAGCTTACTGGAAACACTCACCATCCAACCCAATACCACATTCAAGGGTAACTTCAATTACCCCACTACTAAATGGGAATCATATACGACACCAGATGTACAGGCACACAGATTCCTGGATTTTGTAAATACAAACTCCCTGGACCAGACTTGTCAATACGCTGACCTGGGGAGCAAACATACCTGATTTGGTCCTCACTAATATAGGAGAGCATTTCACACGCTCTAATGTAATGTTCTCTCTGGTAAGGTCAGACCACAAAATGGTCTCATTTGAAGTAAAAATAAAACCTAGAATCCCAGCTAACTTTGGAATCTTCAGGAAGTACTCAAGGTTAACTTCCTACTATTCAGTGATAATGTGGCAAAATGTCAAGCTCTATAAACCCGGAGAATGCTGCTGCCTACACAGATCTGTTAAAAGCATGTTAATAATTGCATAGAGGCAGCTGTACCCACAAGGAATAAGTACAGAACTAACTAAAAAAAAAAAAGCCATCCTGGTAGAATCACATCATCAATGGGCTATATAAAAGAAGGAAGACTACTATGGCAAAAATTAGGAGGTGTACCACCAAGCAGGATAAAAGCACTCTCAAACTAAACAAACAAATCAGAGGGCAAATAAAGTCTACTAAAGCCAAATGTTAGGTAAACTTGGTCTCCTAGGCCCAGGACAACCACAAAGCATTCTTTAGCCATGTCTGCAACCTCAAAGGTTATACAAAACTGTGTGCAGATCTCATTGTTAATGGAGACACCTATACTGAATCAGAAGTTATAGCAAACCTACTTGCAGGAAAATTAATCTGTAACTTAACCTCTCTCTCTCTTTCTCCCTCACCCTCCCCTCAAGAAATACCATAAAATATAACTCCCACCTACTAATCACAAGGGAACAGTTCCTCACTGCTCTCTCTAAGGCCAAGAACACTGCAGCAGTGGGTCCAGACAATATTCCAGGATTATCTATCAAGCCATCTGAAATATCTACTCAACCACAGACTTCAAACATGCATCATGCCTCATGAATGGAGAACAACAGTCATTCCCCTGCACAAAGGTGGGTCATCTAAAGAGCCTGAAAACTACTGACCTACAAGTCTCACAAATCTCAAATGCAAAACCATGGAAAAAATTATTATGAAAATAATCAATAATGACATAGAAAACTCCAGACACTGTACCTCACCCAATTTGGTTTCATCAAGGGCAGGTCAAGCTTACTCAACTTGGTGTACTTCTTTGAGAAGGTCACAAAGCAATGGATGAGGGCAAAATGGTTCACACTGCCTACACTGACCTCACCAAGGTATCTGACACAATATCCCACACAGGCATTGCTGATAAACACAAGAGGTTAGTTATAAACCCTTATGTCACCCAGTGGATAGCCAACTGGCTAACAGACAGGACCCAGTAAGTGAGAACTGGGGAGTCCACCTCTACAAAGAGGCCATGTGGAGTCCCTCAAGGATCAGTCCTGGGACTGCTCATGTTTGGCATTTGCTTTTCTGAAGTAAAGGCCAATCTTAAGGGCCTCTGGCTGATTAAATTTGCAGACATTTAAAAATTAGCAGCAGTCATAGAATCCCCCACTGATACTAATGTTCTGTAGGAATTGCTGGCAGACAAATAATTTGTGTCAGAGCTATGGACTTAATCTAAATGCCAAGAAATGCATATCAGGAGCAGATGACTTCCAAAAGGATACTGTTAACTATCACATTGACAATATACCCCTAAGAGTCGACCCAGTAGTCAGGGACTTGGAGTCACATATAGATAGTTATCAAGCCTTTAACCATCACGTCTACAGTTGTGAGGAAATAATTCTGTTGTGCAACTTATAAACAAAGTTATGGCATCCGGACTGAAGGGAGTTATTATTCCATTATATTCTGCATTCATCAGACCTATCACTGAGTACAATGCTCCCTTTGATATGCACCTAACCAGATAAATCCAACAATGGGAATATTGACAGTGGTTCATTACTAAAAGAATGCAGGGCATAAGTACATGTCCTACACAGACTACCTCGAATCCTTATTCCTGTATTCTGTCTCCTACAGGCTGCTGAGGGGGAGATCTATGCCTGGCATACAAGCATTATTAAACCCCACTCTGATGGACCTCCTGCATATCTGCAAAACTAAAAGCACAAGATTTGCCCATTCTAAATACTTAAACCTTGCCTGTAATATACATAGGACTGCTGGATAGACAGGTACGTGTCCCACAGACTACCCCTTGGAACAGTCTCCCCAGCAATGTGAATCAGAGTTCCTCCCTAATCCAATTCAAATGTAACTTGGATAATTGAATTCGAAATTCATCCCTGATTTGGCATTGATGTCTTTAATGAATGCCGGCAGCCTGTAAATATTTCATCTCCCAGACCCCTGTTTCTAAATGTTATATTTCCAAAGCCCCTTCTTACACTTATCAAGGGTACCAGAACTTGCCAGAGATATGGGATGCATGGCTATCCTTACAAAGGCCCCAGTGGTCATCAGACTAGTATACACCTATGAACCTATAAAACTTCTTCAGCATATTTTAAAGCATAAATTTGATTTTATTGAATTTTACGTTTGTCATATTCAGTCATGATGTTTTAGAATTTTGGAAGTTTTTTTTACTTGGTAAAGGCTGCCCATGAGAAACTTTGGTCAATTATTTCTGTTTTAACTATACACACATATGGGTCAACTTCAGAACACTGAAATTTCATAAAGTTGAATTTCATAACACTGAGACCATAACATCTAAAATTCAAAACATTGAAAACTCAGAACATGGAAAGTGTGCTTCATAACATTGGAAACTACATTGTACAAGTAAGATCGATCCCCTCCACCTACACCACCACCTAACAAACACACTTTCTATGTTTCTGCAGGGGGGCAAGCCCCCCTGAACCCCCCACAACCCCTCATAAATTAAATATACCAACTCCAAGATCGCACTACAATATAAAAAAAAGTTAATTTCCTAACCTTGTATGTGAGGTTAGGAAATTAACTTTTTTCCACTGTAGTGCGATCTTGGAGTTGCTAGATTTCATTTACGAGGGGGGGGGGTGCAGGGGGGCTTGCCTGCAGAAACATAGTAGAAAGTGTGTTTGTTAGTTAGGTGTTGTCATAGGTGCAGAGGATGTTATTTACATTTGCATTGTAGTTTTCAATGTTATGAAGCACACTTTCAATGTTCTGAGTTTTCAATGTTTTGGGCTTTCAGTGTTTCGGGATTTAGATGTTTTGGTCTCAATGTTATGAAATTCAACGTTATGAAATTTCAGTGTTACGAAGTCGACCTATATATATAAATATATATATATATATATATATATATATATATATATACACACACACACACACACACACACACACACACACACACACACACACACACACACACACGCATGAGTGTTGGAGAAGAATACCACCATCATTCCTATTTTGCACCATGTCATGTAAGGACTAACTAGCTTCAGAGATCTCTATAACCTGCAGCACAGGACATATAATCCATGTCAGACTTCAGCAGGTTATCACTGAAAAAGTTTTCATCCACTTTGGAAAGGATTATGTTAAGGAGGAGCATAGGTAAATTATTTCCAGATATAAGCAAAAGAAAAGAAAGAAAATATGCAGTCATTGAAAGTGCTAGATGTGATAACTCATTTGTTTTTGTTTTATTACTTTTCCTTGTTGACCTGCAACCAATTAGTTCATTTGTTCCTGCCTGGGAATCCCAATCAGTTCATCCATTTTCCCAGTGACAACTGGGTATTAGGCACTGGACTACCTTAATTGTCCCATGGAGTGGCCTACCCAGTCCCCTGATGAAGCACCCTCCTCTGCTGAGACAGACTTTCAAATACTGTTATGTGCTGCCCTCTGAAGGGAAGCATTCCTCCACTCACTGAATTCACTGTGGCTTACTGTCCAACTTGCACATACCTACTAGACTCGAGTTCCATGGGGTGGAACATCTATTACTTACCCTGGGTGTCAATCACGCAAAGTCAGAGCCACCTCCTTCCTCCAGGATGGGTAAGTTGACAATGGGTGTTCAATCCCATCCTGCCCCACGCCAACCAACTCCTATATGCGCTACAGCCATTACTTAAACTCAGGTGAGTTGCAGTGGAATCAGGGCTTTATCCCTATATGTCATGGTGCTGACTACTATATAATGCTGCTTGTTGTTTGCCAAGCAATCAATGTAGGAGTGTTATACGAGTTATAATGCGAGTTAGTTTGGGTACTTATCATCTAATCATTTCAGAAAGGCCAGATTGCTTCCCTATTCAATTTATTAAGATGCAACACTACTCCACCCCCCCAAAAATTAGGTTCTTAAGTTGTTCTAAAGTATGAAGCTTTTTTAAAAAACAGATGACAGTTCTGCTACCTAACTGGGAAGTGAGCTATACAGATAGGACACAACACAGGCATTTTTTCATGTCATTATTACTTCTGAGAGAACACAATGTCATCAGTGGGGATATGGTAATTTTTGATAGAACTACTATAGTCCTCTTCCCAAATATGGTGCGGCCCTCGTTGTGATTATAACTAGTTTAGGAGGCTTGGGAGGGGTAGTCCCCTATTTAAAAAAAAATACTATACGTGGTCAAACCACCATAATGAAAAAACATGTTAATAAAAGCCTTTTGTTAAAATGGTTTCAATTAATACAGCACAAATCTCAATACCATACCCAGATAGATGAATGTACTCAGCTTTAATGTCCATCAAGTAAATGTAGAACACTGACTGGGCTTCCAGTATGCAGTCTGAAACGTATCTAAATCCTGAAATAAGCAACTGTTTTACAGTGAAGTACAACAGCTGTAGTTATTTTCTTTTCCAGTAAAGCCCTTGAGAGCAATTTAGCATGCATCAGTTACCAAAAGTGTTCTCCCACAAAAGAGAAGATAAACACCAACTTATGTGACTAGAAAAACAAGACTTCAGTAGTACTATTCTATTTGTGGGTTGGCAGACCAAGTTTTGAAATACATGTAATGTGATCTGTGCATATGAGATGTTCATAAACCAATTTTCATTTAAGTTACTTATCACCAATTGTCACTAGCAAGTTTAAATAATTACTAATTTAAATAATATAAATTATAGACATTGCAACAATTAGCAAGTAAATATATTGTTTGGGCTCTAATTTTGGTCTGCTTTTCAGCATGTTGCCAACACAAAAAGAAGTTATGTACCATAACATTCCATGTTTGTAATCCATCTCACCTATATTCTTGCTGGATGGGTTCGGAGCTGATATTCAGCTCCGACTCGGCCGATACTAAAACTCGAGAGCTTTTGCTGGCTCAAGGCTAGCACCTATCCCATGGTGCCTCACGGTAATTCCCCAGATCTAGCTTGCAAGAAAGCAATAAGTACCTATCAGGTAAGAATATGAAAGAAGCTGTATTAAATACAGCAAAGGATTAGCAATATAATCCATTCCAGGTGGACCATAAAGAACAATGTCAGGCAGTACCAAAAAGGGGGTCCACCAGATCCCCCAGAAACAGGAAGGGGGTTGGAGGGAGGGACGCAAGAATATAGGTGAGATGGACTACAAACATGGAACATTATGGTAAGTACATAACTTCTTTATGTTATGTAGTCCTATCTCGCCATAATTCTTACTGGATGGGACAGCGTCCCTAGCACCTTTATCCCAGGTGGCTCAAGCAAAGAGACTCTTTAGCACAGGGGACCCAAAGGATGACCTGTCACAGGACGCCAAATCCAATTTGTAATGAGTGACAAACATATGTGGTCTTGCCCAAGTAGCTGCTGCACAAATAGTATCAATTGGGAGCCTAGATCTAAATACACATGAAGTAGCTACAGCCCTAATAGAGTAACTTTTAGCTTTCACAGGTAATTGTCTACCAGCCTGTTGATAAGCAAAGGATATGCAATCCAAAAGACATTTCGAAAGAATAATTTTAGAAACAGGCAAGCCTTTCCTTTTGTCAGAAAAGGAAACAAAAAGTTGATCAGATTTCTTGAATTCTTTAGTCCTGTGTATATAAAACCTGAGTATTCTGTGGACATCTAGCTGGTGCAGTCTATACTCTGATTTATTAGAGTGGTTTGGAAAAAACACAGGTAGCTCAGTGGCAGTATTCAGGTTGTGTTCTGGGCATACCTTAGGAAGAAAGGAAGGGTTTGTCCTGAGAGAGACTCTATCCTTGTGAAAGATAATGTAAGGAGGTGGAATAGTTAGAGCTTGTAGTTCTGAAACTCTCCTTGCAGATGTTATAGCTACCAAGAACAAGGTTTTCCATGATAACAATTTTAAGTCTGACGACAAGAATGGCTCAAAGGTTGCAGACATCAAAGATGAGAGGACTAAGTTCAAGTCCCAGGTTCTAATGGTTGTTTTATTGGGGGCCTATGAAGAACTCCTTTTAAGAAAGTTTTAAACAGGAAGTACTGCATGATTGGCTTTCCCATGAAACCAAAATGGAAATTGGAAATGGCAGCTAACTGAACTGTAACAGTAGCGGCTGCCGCTCCTTCATGAAAAATTGTTGTTAGGAAGGATAAAATAGATTCTAAAGGAGCAGTATATGGATCTAAGCCCCAATTTGTAGCCCAAAGGGAAAACCTTTTCCATTTGCTAGAATATAGTCTCTGAGTGGAAGGTTTACGAGATGAAATTAGGATGTGTTTGACTGCTGGGGATAAGGGAATACACCTGGCTATTCGTGGAATTGCAGCAGCCATGCTGTCAATTTGAGGGTGTGGATGGAGGGATGGAACTGTCCCAATTGATGAACCAGGAGCTCTGGAGATGGGTCCAGAATCCATGGTTCCTCCAAGAGGTAGGGCCACAGGAAAGGAAACCAAACTTGTCGAGGCTAGTAAGAAGCAATGAGGATCAAGGAGCTCCTCAACTGTCTTGCTTTCTGTATTACTTTGGGGATGAGTGGAAGAGGATGAAAGGCATAAAGAAGTCCCAGGGGCCAATCGTGAACTAGAGCATCCCTGGGTGACATCCCCAGATGAGGAATGAGGGCAAAGTAGCTGCTGCATTTGGTGTTCAGGTGAGTGGCAAAAAGATCGCAGCAAGGCTGGCCCCATTTGTGAAAGATCTCTTTCGCAACCACTGGATTCAGGGACCACTTGTGAGGCATCAGAATTGCTCAGCTGAGTTTGTTCACTATTATGTTGGATTTCCCCGGTATATGTGTTGCTATCAGGAAGCGTTGAGTATCCATCGTCCATCTCCAAACTCTTAAGGCCTCTCTGCAAAGCGGGTAAGACTTGTTTCCCTCCTGCTTGCTTATGTACCACATGACAGACATGTTGTCTGACTGAATCGCAATCATCCCGGTGGGAAGGGAGCTGTGAAGTGCTTGCAATGCATATAGCACCGCTCTCATCTCCAGAAGATTGATGTGTAAGTGGGTTCTCATGGTTCTGCCAAGTACCTTGGACTGTCATTCCCAGATAATGCCCCCCCACTCTATCTGGGAAGCGTCCGTGGTCAAAACTGCTTTCTCTTGGGGAGAAACAAGTGGACGACCTAGGACTAGTTGTTTTGTCTGTAACCACCATGTCAGATCCCTTTTGTATGCATTTGTTATTAATATCTGGTGAGACAATGGAAGGTCTTGCATCAACCATTGTGCAAATAGCATCCATTGGAGAATCCTCATATGTAGGTGAGCAAGAGGAACTAATAACATGGCAGACGCTATAGTCCCTAGGACTTGGACTATTCTGGCCTGGACTCTGTTTAGTAAGGATCTGACCTGACTGCATAGAGAATACACTCTTTCCTGTGTTAGCTTTACTGACATGGTGGTTGTGTCTATTTCTGAGCCTAGATACACAATATGCTGCAAGGGAGATAAGACTGACTTTTGCAAGTTGACAGTGATGCCTAGGCTGGCGCACAAGGATAGTCTCTTGTCCCCGGTCCTTATGAGTTGATGTTTGGTGGTATCAGTGAGGAGCCAGTCGTCTAGGTACAGAACACCTGGAATCCTTGACATCTCAGGTGAGCCGTTACCACTGCCATCCATTTGGTAAACACTATGGGGGCTGTAGTGAGGCCAAAGGGCAGTGTTCTGAACTGAAAATAACTGGCTCTCAGCCAGAAGTGCAAGTGTCTCCTGGAGCGCTTGTCCATTTTTATGTGGTAGTACGCATCCTGGAGATCAATTGAGCACATCCAGTTGTCTTTCCCGATAAAGGGAAATATCGACTGCAGAGTGACCATTCGGAACTTTGATTTTTTTACATGCTTGTTGAACCTGCTGAGATCTAGAATTGATCTCCAGTCCCGTGTCTTTTTTGGAACTAAAAAGAATCGAGAGTAAGTTCTGGATCCTACTTGCTCTGCGGGGACTTCTTGGATTACACTTTTTCGCAGCAATGAGATGACCTCTGATGTTGCACGGCCTAGTTGGATAGGTGGTATGTCTGGAAGAGACCGGTTTTTGTTGGGGGTTCAGAAATAAAGGGAATCAGGTAACCTCTGGATATTATTGTGTGTACCCAATGATCTTGAGTGATAGTTAGCCAGGCACTAGGGTACAGCGATATATGACCCCCGTCTGCTTCCAGAGACGGATAGTTTGGCAACCTCTCAGGGTCGATGGAAGGGATGATCAGAGAAAGCTTCTCTGTCTCCCTGATGTTGCGGACCTCTTCTGCCACGTGAGCAGCGTTTTCCATTATATCCTCCCCCTCTACCCCTGGGGGGGAGGGTTGACCTTGTGCCTGAGGAAAACCTTTTTGAGATTTGCGGAACCACATTTTCCCTCCTGTATTACCCTTGGGATAGGGTCTGGACGGGAGAGAGAAATGGACTCCAATGGCAGATAAGGTTCTTCCTTCCTGCTTGCACCTAGTCAAAGTTTCTTTCACTTGGGGTCCAAAAAGAGATGAACCATCAAAGGGAACGTTAGTGAAGGAAGACTTGAAGGATTCTGTAAAATTACAAAGACGCATCCACGAATGTCTCCTGAGGGATATTCCTGCTGCAGCTGCCCTGCTCACTCCATCTGCCGCATATGAGATCAGCCTCATGGAGGAGTTAGCTATGGAAGTAAGGGTGGAGAGCTGCTCAGAAACCTTGTCCATGGAACCCAGAGCTACTGAACCCTGGAGGGTATCTCCTAACTCGTTTAGGAGTTCCTTCTGAAGACGAGTAAAATGAGTCAGGTAATTCAGCGATCTTAATGTAAATGCTGCTGAAGAAAAAGTACGCTTCCCATACCTATCCATCATCCTGGACTCCTTGTTAGGAGGATGGATATTTGAAGACGTCTCAGATAATTCCTTCTTGGTGGCTGCTGCTACCACCATTGCATCAACTGGAACTCCCTTACTAAGGAAAGACTTGTCCTCAGGTGCTGTCATAAATGTGTTTGTCCTCCTCGTGATGGCTTCTACTGAATCTGAAGAGGTCCATGCTTTCCCCGATGAGACCCCCAAAGGTTGGTCATAAGGTGGCGTCACCCAGGAGGTGGAAGGTCAGGAGCCAAAGGCCTCAAGATACACTGATTCATCCTCAGTAGGGTTAGAGGTCTTCCAATTACCCCTCTGTCTAAGGATTTCTAGGATGTCAGAAAAGGAGACATCCTCAGAGGGGGGGATCTAGGGGACTTTTCTGATTCCTCTAAATCAGTGTCTTGATGTGACAGACTCAGAGGAGTTGACATGTTTCCTCTTACTCAGCCTTTTCCGAGGGAGCTCTCCAGTGGGATAATCTGGGGAGGTCTCAGAAGAGGGGGCACCTTCAATGGGGGCTACATGGGCCTCTGGTTCCCTACGCTGTGGGGGTGGGCAGGGGGGAAGAGGTTGCTGCCTGCTGCTGGTGGGACACAGGTTCCAAAGGAATGGCTTTGGCAGAGGATAAAACCATCTCTATAGCTTCAAAAGCCTCCCCCCCACTCCGAAGAAGACCTCCGCTCTGAGGGGGTGGATGTTTGACTCCTAGCAAGAGGGAATGGCTCCAAAGCAGAAGTGGGAGCTGAGCTGAGTCGAGCCGAGGCTCAGAGAGGGAGGGTAATTTCCAGCGAGAACGCAGGGTGACTGTCCCCCTCGGAGTCGGCTCCCAGAACCCTCAGCTCCAGACTGAGCCATCGAGGATAGAGTAACTGGCTCAGAGGAAACAGGTTGAATCCCCAGAACTGAAGGGTCGAAGACAGAGGAACCTGACATAGTAGGCTCCAAGAGAGAAGCAGTCGCAGGAGGAACAGTGATCGACAAGGGGGTTGGCTCCGAGACCTTTAGGTCTGGAGGGGTCAATTTTCTAGCCAGAGCTGGATCTGAAAGCAACCTCCTCATCACCCTCTCGATGTCATCTGATAGGGTACTGGAGGATCTGGTGGAGACCAAAGGAGACCTCCCCCTCTCCAAAATAGGAGATTTCAAAGTAGGAGATACAGTCTCAATGTCGGGCAAAATCTTTGGTACCAAAGACGATCTCGGAACCGATGAAATCGACTGCACCAAAGATGAAGCAGAGTCGGAACCTGAACTCCTTGGTTCCGACGCCTTAGACTTTTTGGTCGGCTCCTAAGTCGGGGCTGATGATTTTTCTTTTTGAAGATTTTGGAGCTGCCTGACCAAGTTCCAGCTGTTCCTGGAAGGATCTGGTCATGAGACCCCTGTCAATGAGTTTTCTTTCCTTTCGTTCAACACTCTTGTATTAAAAGCATGACAGAAGGTGCAGGGTTCCTGTAAATGGGCTTTGCCAAGCAAATATACACAATTGGTGTGGCTGTCTAAGAAACATTTTCTGCCCACACGTGTCACATTTTTTGAACCCCAAAGGGCGATGATCCTTATACTTTAGACCTTCTTAAACACTAAGACAAAGGAAAATAACACTATTACAACAATAAAGGTGTAAAGAGAATTTTTTTTTTTTTTTTAACAGTCACACACACACACAGGGAGGAAAGGCCCTCTAACTTAAACGGGCACTACAGCCCTCTAATTTAAATGGGCCATACAGTCCTAAGGGGGAATAGGAGTTGAAAACTTTCACAAACAGTTGCACAAGAAAGAAGAAACTATCAATATCTATATCAGATAGAAAAAAGGTAGAAAAGGACTAAATATAGTAAAAAAATTGTTTTACTTGGCCAACGAGCCAGTAAGACAAAACCTTGAAGCTTTCACGGCAAACAAGATCTGGGGAACTGCTGTGAGGCACCATGGGATAGGGGCTAGCCTCGAGCCAGTAAAAGCTCTCGAGCTTTAGTATCGGCCGAGTCGGAGCCGAATATCGGCTCCAAACCCATCCAGCAAGAATTACGGCAAGATAGGACTACATAACAACTCTCATTACATAATGTAATAAATTACTATGTGGTAGCATAATATATTAGCAATTAAAGAGGTATCAGGCATCATGTATGACTGTTCAGTGTAAACCATGTTTTATCTGCTGAAATGGTCACAGAAATAAATATGTATATGGCTACCTGTAAGCCATTAAGGCTGAGTGACATATCTACAGTCTCAAGGTTTCCCTCATTATTTTCATGAATAAACAAAATGATCATATATAAAAGGGCAAATGCAGCCTACAGGCAATACGTGATATTTAAGTTAAAAAGACTAACTGAAAAAATGGCATTTCTTTAGCAGTAGGTGTGTGGACAGGTGTGTATGGGGTTGCACAAAAGACAATGGAAAATTTACTGGTGAAATCCATCCATCACTCCGCTTTCCCATTTTTCACATGGGAATGAGTGTCACTTCATCAGTGACCATCTTTTAAAGCCAAGGGTATGAGCATCTTATAGGTTCATAGGTGATTAGGCTGATCTGTAACATTCCTCAGCAACGTTAGCAGTGATTTATATCTAACCATTTTGAGCTGCATTGTCTTGTTTATAATTGATTCCATATTGTTTTTAATATTTTCTATCTTGGCTCTAGATAATTGTCATTACTGAAGTGACACCACTACCCATGTATAAAAATGGGAAAAAGGGGGTTGTGGATAGATTGATAGATTTGTTTAGATGTGGGTTGATGCATTGAGAGCTCATTTCAGCCACATAACACAGTCCAAAACACAATGGGAACATATACATCAAATGTTAATATTAGAATTACAAATCAATATAAGCAGAATGTCTCTAGAAGGAATTGAGAAAGGGAAGGAAATCCATACAGAAACAAACCCGAGAAGTAACTATCGACCAGAGCCAGACTCCAAATTCTGGGGATGTGAAGACACAATAATTATTTATTTCATGTCTGTGGTAATCTCTATTATCCAAACTGAAAGCTAGTTACACAATATTTCCTGGGATTTCAAAACACTCAGTGTTACCCAAAATCTGTAAGTAACTGAAGACTATGCAGCCCAAATTATCTGTTTTTAGCTTGGTTAGGTAGTCAACTTTATCTGGACTGGATATGCCCTGGCCTCACTGTAGAAAGACTACTTCTTGCTTACCCAAATACTACTGAATTTGGATGTTTTTACTTCCTTGTTTTAGCTGAAAGGGTGCACTACAGAACAAATTTAACTGTGAAACAAAAGTCTGCCTGGCATGCCTGCTGCCTCACTTCAGGCTCATGTTATGCTCACCAGTTCTGTTCTTCTGCCCTGGAAATATGATCCTTCTGGTATTACGCTTATTCTTCTGTTACATGTAGAATATCTCCTCTGCCTTTTTCCTTCTGCATTCAGTTTCTTTTAGAGATTAGATGTTTATTTTAGGTCCCTGGTTATTTCTAGATTTTTTTTTATTTAGTGCAGTGAAGTGATGGTTCTTGTTACGTTACTCTAGACTGCTATTACCCAATATTTTTTCCAGGGGTACAGTTTTCAAAATATGACATATTACTCTGGACTAACAATCATGTCATGTTCCTTCTACAAAATGCATCCTACCTCAAAGTTCATAGGTGTGTACTAGGCTAATGGCCCTGGAGCCTTTACAAGCCTAGCCCATAGAAGTGCCTGGCATCGTGCCACCCATTAGTTCCCAGTGCCGCTATCAAGTAGAGCCACTGGAGTGATCCCCGGGGTGAACTTTTTATTACCCATCCACTCATCAAGATTTCTCTTGAAGAGGGACAGCGAGGTGCTTTGCTCGACATGTATGGGAAGTCTATTCCATAGCATGGGCAGTCTCTGGGTGAGGAACCTGTCCCTCCAGCATGTGCTGTTGATTGTGGTAATGAGGTTGAGGTCTCTGGAGCGTGTGGTGCAGAGTGATTGGGATTTCTTTAGATGTAGCATTTCTAACAGAGCTGGGTCAGACATGGCTTTGTAAATCAAGCAGAGATTGCCTCTAAGTAGGCAATATGAGACAGAATAGCTGGAGTCTTAAGTCTGTCCATGTAGAACATGTGTTTAATGCCTAGGATCCTCTTCGTGAGATACTTCTGTGGCCTTTCCAGCTGTTGCAGGTGTCTAGTGAGGTACATACCAAATGGGGCATTATACTCCATGACTGATCTAATGAGGGAAGAGTAGAGAGAGACGATGACCTCTTTCTTCCTGGATTTAAAAAACCCTTGGTAATGAGATGTGCCACATAGAAGGACTTTCTGACCACAGTGGCAATGTGGTGGTCGAAGGAGAGGTTGCTGTCAACCTGCATCCCCAGATCTCTTATAACGCCTTCAGTGTTCAGTGGGCTCCCATCGATGTGGTAGTTAGTGGGAACTGAGTTTTTACCAAAGGGGGTGATGCATTTTTTGGCATTAAGCTTAAGACCATAGTTTCAACACCAGTCATTGGTCACATTGTGGCCTCTCTGTAGGATGTTTGCATCACTTGGGGAGTTAATAATGGCTCCCAGCTTGCAGTCATCTGCAAAGTTGGTCAGCCAGAGTCCCTTTGTGTTAGCCTGGACTTCTGAGAAGTAGATGCCAAACAGAAGACCTAGGACCGATCCCTGTGGGACTCCACTCATGACTGGTTGGCAGTCTGACTTGGAGTTTGCTACTTTCACTCTGTGTGTACTGTGAACCAATTTGCAACCACCTACTGATATGGGGTTGATGCCTAGTTTGGCAAGTTTGTCAATAATTCCTGTGTGAGGAATGGTATCAAAGGCCTTGGCCCGATAGAGGTAGGCTGTATGCACTGCCCTACCTTCAACTACAGCCCTGGTGACTAACTCAAAGAAGTCAACCAGGTTGAGCAGGCATGATCTCCCTTTCACAAAGCCAAACTGCATGGGGTCCAGAGTTTGGAAATTTCCTATATATTTGCTAATCGGGTCCATGATGATGCGCTCTATAGCTTTATGTATCAGACTAGTCAGGCTAATGGGGCAATGATTCCCAGAGTCTGTATTCACTCCCCCTTTATGGAGAGGAATGACTGTAGCAGTGTGCCATTCGGTAGGGACAAAGCCTGAGGGGAGTCTGTGACTGAACAATGCACACAGATGTGGTGCCAGTTTGCTTTGTAGTTCATGTAGAACACAACCAAGGATATTATCGGATCCCATGGAAGTTGTATTCTTGGCCTTGGACAATGCAGCTTTAACCTTGGCTGCAGTAATTCTGGGTGCCTGGCATTCTTCCGGTATTGTGATTGGTCCTTTAGGGGGGGAGAGAGGGGTAAAGTTGTCACTGAAACTGTCGGCCAGTATGTTGGCTTAGTATAGGAAGTACCATTGTGCAGTAACTCAGATCACATCTGGGTATTGCCAGGGAGGTTCTTGATATAACTATAAAAGGCTTTGTGATTGTTTTTACTGTCTGCCGCAATTCTGCCTTCATAGCTGGAATTAGAGGATTTGATGAGGGATCTCAACTTTTTGTTGAGCTAATAAGGGAGTTTTTCCAGTCTTGGGACTTCACCTTTTTCTGCAACAATTTCTTCCTTCTGTTGTAGAGTTTATTAATGGCAGGGGACCACCAGATTGGCTTCCTTTTTTCGGAGGAGAGCGTCTTGGTTCTGTTGGGTATGGCTAGTTCCATGCATTTATGTACATGTTCATACAGTGCATTGGTGTATGATTCAGCAGTCATGCAGCTATTTTCCATTGGCATGGGTGCCGGGAAGTTACCCACCTCTGTTTTTAGGAGTCCAAAGTCAGCTTTGGAGAAGTTTTTCAAGGTGGTTACCCTTGCAGGGGGTGTGGGTGAGATGTGAATTTCCATGGTGATTAGTTTATGGTCGGATCTGACCAGGGAGGGACTGACTATTGGTGTAGAGCAACAGTCACCCATGTTAGTAATAACCAAGTCAAGGATGTTGCTTCCTCTAGTGAGGATCAGAATGAGCTGCTCTAGGGCACTGGAAATGATGAATTCCAGGAAGTGTTGGGCCAGTGTATTTCTCTGCTTGAGTAGTTTTCCCAGATGATGGAGGGGTAGCTGAAGTCTCCTAGTATGACAGTGTTGGTTGGACCTCGATATATTCCAGGGTGCTCAGGAATGTGCAGTGAGAGTCTAGGGACATGGTTGGGGACCTATAGCAGGGTATAACCTGGATTGCAGTCTTACCCAATGTTAGTTGTACCTGAAGTATCTCAGATGCATTATTCTAGGCTACTAGTCTGGAGGTGTGCGTATCCTTTATGAATATGGCTACATCACCACATTTGGAGCTTTGGTCCATGTTTCGGGGCCAAAAGGTGTGGAATGAGTTATAGCCTGGTAGCACAGGGGTGCTTTCTGCTCCTTTGAACCAGGTCTCCGTTACAGCACAAATGTTGATGTTCTCCATTTTGAGGAGAGCTTCGAGCAAGTGCATCTTGAGATTTGGACTTCTAGCACTGAGCATCATGACCCTCAGATTGCATTTATTTATAGCTGTTACAGTGGTAATTTGGTCTTTGGAACACCACCTAAAAAAGGCACTATAGGGGTGGCAAGAGCCTTAGCCAGTACCTGGAAACCCAGGGGGGGTGACAGATGCAGGCCATCTCTGGCAAAGCATCAAGGTCAGTCAGTCATGTCATCCCCAGCAGACAGATACTGGATCCCCTTAGAATGACACCAGAAACTTAGCCAATGCTTGAAATCAATCATTTTTTTGTTTGTACTGCAGTATCATTCTGGGTGACGGTAGGATACTGCTCAGGGCTAGTGTCATACCTGCCTGGGCCACATAATCCAAGAGCTCCACCATGTTTCTTTTCATGTAGTCCAAGGAGGTATGTCTCAGGTCATTCATATCCACATGGACAATGACAGAGCCATACTTGGACTTGTTCTGGAGTGACCTGAGTGCTTGTTATGTGTCTGATTCTGGCACCTGATAGACAGGTGACTGTTACCTTCTCCTTATTCAACCTAGTGAGTGGGACATCTGTGTGCCTCATTATTGAGTCACCTATTAGTGTATTGGGCAAGGTGTTTAGCCTTAGGGGCTTAGGTTGAGGGGCACATTGTGGAGGTGAGCTGTGTGCCCTGTAGTTTGTGCTGTGTTATGGTGGTCGAGTGCGTTTCTGTTTTGGAGGTCTCTGCTATTTGGGTAAATTTCTATTGAGTGCCTCCATGAAGGTGGGTGTAGGGTTTGTGTTTTTATGTGAGAGCTGTGATAGTGGGTGTTCTGCAGGGCTATGTGCTCCATGTGGGGTGGTGCAGGTGTTGACCTTTTCCTCTTGACCAACTAGTCCGGTCTTGGCAGGAGAGTGCACAGCTTCCAGTTTGGTGATATAAGTGCATTACTCACAAGTCTGAGTGTTGGGAGGTAAGAGGAGAGGGTTCGCTGTGTACATGAGGCAGTTGCTATGCAGTGTCAGAATGCCCAAGTGCACCAGGTTAATAGGAGAAAGCACAGGGAACTGCCCCTTAATCATGCCAGGAGGGGTGGTCATAACTACTAAGTACTGGAGGTATTTCCGTGAAGAATGACTAGTGCTGATGGCTCTTAGGTGTACTATAATATTTGCTACAAAAACCTGTTGAAGAGCAAAGCGATTAGGCTATGTGAAGTGCAAGAGAGAAAGAACTAGCAAGATCTAAGATAAAAACGTAAGAGCAGACTTTCTGGCACCAGTAATAGTTTACTTCAGCTCTGTGCCACTGAGCAGAGCTTCAACCAGTGCAAACCCGTACCATAACATTCACCTTTCCTTTCTCTACATATATCTCTAGAAGCAGAAAAAAATGGCCATGTTGACTCCATGTTGCACAGGAATGAAGACCAGATTGTGACCCAGATGTCCTGCAGCTGACCAGCAACAAAGGTGTCAACTCTCTTCTGTGAATAAAGACAGTCCATCCAGGGCCACCACAATCCTGACACCTTCTGATCAGACAGGTGAATAGCATGCAGCATGGGGGCTGGAGACAAGAAGCTAGCTCTGCCCAGTCTTGTCCATGTTGTCCTCTCAGGGTATGTGTAGGAATGCGCATGCTCACAGAGGAAAACAAACATGCATGTGTGAGAAAACATATCAACCACTAAGTACGGTTAGAGCCAAAATTCAGAAAAAGTAAAAGTTTGCCAGAATAATGGCCACCCATGGTTATTAGCCCAAGAGGAACAGCAAATGAGAGAATCTTGTTTTGGAAGGCTAATGGCTGGCAGGCAGTACTGAATAAAAATTATATAAATAGTCATGCCCATTTCTTGACTTATGATGGCAAGACCTCAAAAAGCACAGCAAAGACCTCAGTTCCTCTTGTGCATCTGAGCCCCAAGTACATATTAGTGCACACTTTTGAAACTAGTCTGTTACTTTAAAGTCTGAGGTTAATAAAGGATTAGAAATGACACAAGACACCAAGGCTCAAACTTAACAATTTAGTAAACAAAAATTATTAGATAAACAGAAAAAGACTAATAAATCATGTACTTACAAGCATATGCATAAACAAAATCGTCTTTGCCACTGATAGGGAGACTTCAATCCTATCCAGTGCAGCTGTCTGTTCAGTCAAGGCAAGGCCGACACTGGCAAAATGGCTCTAAGCTCAGTTCAGGCTGGTACTGTGATCAAATCCGGATGATGATGATGATGATTTCCATTTTAGCCTTTGAGCTTTTTATAGTCTTGAACAAATAACAGGGTCAATAGGTTCAACTAATGACATATTGATCACAAGCTCATCATGAGTTGATGGAATATTGTAGAAAATATGACATTACAAGCTCATCATGAGTTGATGGAATATTTAGAAAATTACAGATAATTTCCTAAGTTGTAAACAAGTCTCATAATGTCTGGTCTATGCCTTACTTCCCTTTTCTAAAGAACAGTTAGCTCACAAACTTGTGATATAGTTCCTCATTGAAATCCCCATATTCAGGTAAACACCTTTTAAGCTGACAAACAACTTACAGGTCAACAAAAGTTCAGTTATACCAGTAATCAGTGAGCAAGGCCTGCTCTTAAGCACATGGTATTGTTACAATATTAGCAGCATATAGTGAGGTAGTGGCATGTCAGATCTAGCAATAATCAAACATACACAGTGATATGTGGCTCGAGGCATAACAAAAACCTGGTAGACTGTGTGGATCCGTCACAACTTTGTAGTACTGAAAGCCAGCTGGTAAACCCATGACCATTCTTCATATAAATGTAAATGTTTCTCCTTCTGTCTAATTTCTTCTTCTTTGTTGATTCTTTGTACCCGGTGTTATTTGTGAGGGCATATATTTTTTTAGTCTGCCACGACAAGTCTTATAATGATATAGCTCTACTCTCTGTGGAATTTCAGTGATTAACTCTCCCTGTAAAGTTACACTGTTTAGTAATATATTTTAATAAGTTCGCTCACTTACTTCACTGTTTCAGAGACCACTCAGATGCACATGTTATAGTTTGTGTTCTTTAAGAATCATTACTGAAGGCAATACTGCATCTTAGGTAAGCCACTGAGTACATGCTTAATCCATCACCTCAAGAATTAAAAAAAAAAAAAGTAAGGTTAGCTTTGCTGTGTGCAATGGGGACCTACTTACCCAGCAAATCTACAGAAACACTACTACCTTCTTTTTGAATGAATGATCCCCACTTCTTAATCAGTGAGCTCCTTTTACAGAGCCATTCAAAACTCCAGAGGTTATACCATGCCACACCCAGGGTAAAATTTCAAGTGATTTTGCATTTGATTTCAATTTGGTCCTCCCAGCCTGAGCATCTATCTCAGACCATTACTCAAATATGCTGTTGCTCCTTCTCACATGTTTGTCTTTGTCAGGTGGAAGCGGGGGGTAACAATCAGGAGATGGTAGACTGTCATCCATGACTGAATCAGTTTTCTGCTTGGCCTAGACTTCACCTGTCTCAAGGCTTCCAGCTAGCACAGTACAAGACATGTCTTGCAAAGTCAGTGCAAGGGCACATACTTCCAAACAGTCAGATAGAGTACACATACACGTCTTGATAGGCCAGACTGCCATGCCTGGCAGATAGTGCAGCAACCAGCAATTGTCTCTCCAAGAGGTATCATTCATGCAGTACAGCTTTGCTGTCACTGTCCTCCTATAATAAGCAACATGGTGTCTGCCGCTTACTCCCTCCCTTCCCAGTGCTTAGGGCTACTAATCAAATGCAGGTTGCTGCAGTTTCAATCAGCAGTATATACTTCTGCACTATATAGCTGGTCCAAAACTTGAAATGATTCCTCTAGGTTTGCCCAGGTTTCACTACCATACCTAAGGTGGAGGAAGAGGGGAAACTGCCCCAGGCACAAAGTGTTATGGGGAGCAATCAGGGTGGCCATCTATCATCCCAATCAGCCTTTAGTGCAATACTAGCTTTTAAAAGCTGGCATTACATTTGCAGTCAAACCTGAGTGCCGAACTGCTCCATGTATGGGCTAAACTGCAGCAAGCAGTTTGCTACAGTTAAAAAGTGAAAGTTTTTTTTTTTTTTTTACTAAAACCTGAGCACTGTAGTACTCCATGTTGGCACTGTATAAACTGTAGCAACTGTTTGTTAACATTTATAACAAGCAGTTTGCTACAGTTTAAAAGAACAGTTTTTTTTTTTGTTAACTAAACTGTGAGGAAGGAGAGTTGGGGACAGTGCTCATAAATGGGGCCAGAATGGCTGGGGCAGGAGGGAGGACGGGTCCGTATCATGCATCTATCCACTTGGTTGGTGTGTCAGTAGAAGGAACTTTTGTTTTCTTTCCTCTTCATTTCTTCATGTCTGCAGGAAACATCCTGTAAGTTTTAAATAAGTCCTTTATTTTTTGCTCTTGAAGAGCTGGGGGACCTGTGCCGGCTGAGCCAGCTACGCTTGTGCTAGGTTTAATTATTCTATGATCCCTCGCTCTCATTTACTTGGAGACAGAGTTCTAGATCTGACCTATACACCACAGCAATCAAATAAGTTAAAATTATAGGTAGCTTGTGTCCTGCCATGTTGTACCCAAGAAATAATCATAACCAGTACACTGTGGAATACTGTGAAAAAGAAGTTATGTACCTACCATAACGTTCCATGTTAGTTGTCTTCATCTCACCTTCTTTCTTGCTTGTTGGGATCAGAGCCGATCCTCGGCTCCGACTCGGCCATCTTCTATAGCTCGAGAGCTGTTTACTGGCTCGAGGCTACCCCTTATCCCATGATACATAGCGCTAGCTACCCAGATCTCGTTTGAAATAGCTAACCCCAATTATAGCTACGGAATGAAACCCCTCCAAACAGAGGGTTAAAACTACCTGTTATAATCTCTAAGTCAGTAGAGAAAACAAAGCAGAGAACATTCAGCCAATGAAACAGACTCCTCTCGGTTCAGTAGGACAGGGGGATGGAGGGGGGGGACGCAAGAAAGAAGGCAAGATGAAAACAACTAACATGGAACGTTATGGTCGGTACATAACTTCTTTATGTTAAGCTGTGTATCTTGCCTTAGTTTCTTGCTTGTTGGGACAGTGTTCCTAGCACCTATGATCCTGGGCGGCTCATTGGAACAGACTCTTCAGAATAGTGGAACCAAAGTTAGCTCTATTCCTGGAGACCATTTGATGCCTAGTAGTAGCAGTAAGGAGCCAGTCGTCTAGATATGGAAACACCTGGAATCCTTGATGCCTCAGGTGAACCGTGACTACTGCCATGCATTTGGTGAACACCCTGGGGGCTGTGGTGAGACTAAAGGGCAGAGCTCTGAACTGGTAATGACTGGCTCCCAGCCGGAAGCGAAGGAATCTCCTGGAATGCATGTCCATTTTGATGTGATAGTATGCATCCTGAAGATCTGTTGAGCACATCCAATTGTCTTGACCCAAAAAGGGTAGAATGGACTGTAGTGTGATCATCTGAAACCTTGTTCTTTGAACAGACTTGTTTAGTCTGATGAGATCCAATATTGGTCTCCAGTCTCCTGTCTTTTTTGGTACCAAAAAGAACCTTGAGTAAGTTCCGGATCCGAGTTGGTCTGCCGGGCCTTCCTGGAGGACTCTTTTTTTCTAGAAGTCTTGAAACTTCTATGACTGCTTGGGCCCACAGATTGGGTGCAACATCTGGAAGGGATTTGCTTGACAGTAAGGGGGGTTGAAAGAAGGGAATCTTGTAGCCTCCGGATATGATTGTGTACACCCATTTGGCTCATGTTAGGATTTGCCAGGCTTTTGGGTACAGAGAAAGTCTTCCCCCAACTGCCTCCAGAGGCGGGCAGCCGGGCAACCCTTCAGGGATGCTGGAAGGGCTTGTCAGAGAAGGATTCTCTGCTGCCCTGGTTCTGCGGACCCCCTCTGCCCCGGGGGTGGCATCTGTTGTTATTGTTTCCTCCTCTGCCCCTGGAGGAAAAAATCACTACGTGTGTCAGGCGAGGCCTCCCTGGGATTTCCGAAACCACATTTTACCACTCTTCTGACCTTCGGGATATGGCCTGGAAGGAGTGGAAAAACAGACTCCCATGGCAGAGAGAGTCTTGCCTTCCTGTTCACACCTAGTGAGTTGTCTTTCAGCTGTGGTCCAAAAAGAAATGAACCAAAGGGAGTGTTGGTGAATGACGCCCTAAAAGGTTCCGCAAAATTACACAGCCGCATCCATGCGTGTCTCCTGAGGGCCACACCTGTACCTGCAGCTCTACTTGCACCATCAGCTGCATAGGAAATGAGCCTCATGGAGGAGTTAACTACCGAATTAAGGATCCCCAGCTGAGAGGCCACTCTAGCTTGAGCCCCTTCAGCTGATGGATCCTGGAGGGAATCTCCAAGCTCTTTCAGGAGATCCCTCTGAAGCCTGGCAAAATGGCATAAGTAATTCAGGGACCTCATGGAAAAGGTCGCTGAAGCAAACATTCACTTCCCGTATCTATCCATGGTCCTAGACTCCTTGTTAGGAGGACAGACAGAGGAAGAAGTTTCCACTAACTCCTTTTTAGTGGCTGCTGCTGCTACCACCATGGCATCTACGGGGACACCCTTAGTAAGAAACTGTTTATCAGGGGGTGCAGTGATAAACTTGCCGGGTCTCCTCGGAGTTGGTTCCACTGTATCCAGGGCTGACCAAGCCCTTCGAGCCACCACTGACATTAGTGGATCGAAAGGCGGAGAAACCCAGGAGGTGGAAGGTTGGGAACCAAACACATCCAGGAATACAGATTCATCCTCGGTAGGGGCTAGGGCAGTCCAGTTCCCCCTCTGCTTAAGTATTTCTAGAATGTCTGAAAAGGAAACATCTTCAGATGGGGATCTCAGGGACCCTTCTGATTCATCCAAATCCGTATCCGAAGTGACAGACTCAGGGGAGTCAATGTGCTTCCTCTTGCACTTCCTCTTCCAAGAGGGCTCCAGTGAATGATCAGGGGAGGCCTCGGAAGAAGAGGAAACACCCAATTTGGTGCTCTGGAGTGCCGGTTCCCCACGCTTGTGGTCTGGAGGAGGGGCAGAGGTTGACGCAGGCACTACTGGGGACGGAGCCAGTGGGGTCAAAAGTGGAGCTGACTCAGAGGCCAGTACACTCCTCATGACATCGAAGGTGTCACTGCCATGATGCAGAGAGGGCTCCGGTTCCAAGGAAACCGGAATCCTCCTCCGCACCGACAGAGATGGCTCTGAGGCCGATGTAAGAGCCGAGCTCACCTGCGCCGATGCTCCGAGAGGGAGAATGGGGTCAGACAAGGGTCCGATGCCACTTGCCCCCTTGGAGCCGACAAGAGAGTCTCGGTGCCCAGATCCCTCGACAGACGGCACCATCAAAGAGATCGGAGCAGATGATGAAACTGAAGGGGAAATAGTTATCAGTGCCAAGGGTTCCACGATTCGAACCCCAACAAACTTCGGCTCCGAGCTCAATGGAGTCGGAAGAGGAACATCGATGGAAACGGATGGAGCAGACACCTGTTGAGGAGGGCTGGACAACATTTTAGCAAGTGACTGCGACTTCAACAATCTGCTGACCACTCTCTCCACGTCATGATCAGAGAGCCTAGAGGACTGAGAAGAGTGGATCTGTGACTGCGGTCAGTCTGTAACAGGGGAGACCAAGGAGCCTAATGTATAGATTCTAGGGACGGGGACCTCAGCCTCTTGTGGGTCCGGGAAGGCTCCGACGGTACTGGTGGTGCCGATGGGGAGACAGTCTCCTTGGTTCCAGCTGGAATCGAAGTAGTTGGTAAGGCTTGGGCCAATGACGGCTCAGAGCTGGGAGCTGACGATTTGGTCAGTTTAGGAGATTTCACTGGCTGAGTCTTGGCCGGTGAATCCTGGGACTTAAGGAGACCCCTCAAAATAAGCTTATTTTTGCGCTCCTGCAGAACCCTTGGGCTGAATGCATGGCATACAGAACAAGAGTCCTGCAGGTGCACTGAGCCTAAGCAATAGACGCAAGAAGTGTGCCCATCTGTCAGACACATTTTCTGACAGCATGAGTCACACTTCTTGAATCCAGACACCTTGGATTCTTTAGACATATCCAAATAGGATACTACACTTGCACTGAAAAAAAAATTTTGGGCCAAAGGCTGAACAGCAAAACAGTAAACGGACACTACCACAAAAAAACAAAAACACAGTATACTACAGGTAGAGATAGTTTTTTTTTTTTAAAACAAAAGACTAGGAGGCCTCTAACTTAAACGGCTACCTAGAATAGAAAAGGTTTAACTAAAATGCTACAAGGGATAGAGGGGAAGGGGGGGAGGGGGAGAACTCTCTAATTGAAACGAGTTCTAAGGGAAAACTACAAACGCACTAAACAACAACAAACTAGTTAGCGACTATATTTAAAACAATAAACTACCAGAAAAACCCTAATTTGACAGCAAAAAATAGTGCAATAAAACTTATATGAGCCTGAGCCAGTAACAACGAACCTCACAGCTGAAGCGGCAAATGAGATCTGGGTAGCTAGCGCTAGGTATCATGGGATAAGGGGTAGCCTCGAGCCAGTAAACAGTTCTCGAGCTATAGAAGATGGCCGAGTCAGAGCCGATCCCAACAAGCAAGAAACGAAGGTGAGATAGACAACTTAACATCACATAATCCGCAAATAAAAGAGAACAATGCCCCTCCACCAACATAAAAGTGAATGAAGAAAGACTGCAGCCTGTATCCCAGCATAAACTGTGCTATCACATCATATACAAATAGCAGTTTATTTTATGTTACCATACTAATATAATGCTACTGAAATATCCAACAAACAGTGTCTGTAAAGGTACTATTCTTTATTTCTTCCAAGTTTAAAGATGAAGCATTTTCTCCCCATCACTGTATTTCCTGTAAAGTCATCAACACCCATTTAGGGCAACGATTATGTAAAAATAACAGTAGATGTTTGAATGATCACTGTTGCAGTAACTTTAACTATACAAGTTATATCCTGCATAGGATATAACAGCCAGCCATCTTCCAAAGCTTCTGGGTACCTTCCATGCACCCAAACTGTCAGTCAGCTTGAGCCGATTTGACTGAAAAGACTGGTTTGGGTGCCAAGCCTTTTACAGCTTTCATGCTAACAGAGGGGGGAAAGGCTGAGCCCTGAAAGGACAATGTTATGAACAACAAAAAATAAATGTTCACATCCTGGCATAAAAACATACCAGAAAACATAGGTGATGGAGGGAGGCATACCTCTCAACTGTCCTAGATTTTCAGGGATGTCCCCGATTTTGACTCCAATTTTAGCTCTATCCCTCTTAATACCTCCTAAAAGCATTGACTTTTGCAGAAAAAAAAGGTACATTACACTTAATAATGACAATAATTAGAATTATAGGCTTCTTTTACTTCAGAAAATGTATATCAACATTCTCATATTCTGTCAACATCTCTAGTTAACAGTACTAATATTTTACAAGGGTCTTTGGTTGAGATGGAGAGTGGGGCTACTACCGCAGTAATCATACGAACTACTGTTATGGTAAGTTTTTTATACACAGCTGTACTATGCTTAATTGTTCCATTGTTTGCTTGTTTAGCAGATCACTCATCTTTTACCTCAGATCCCTCTGATGTAGCACCTACAGCTACCATCAACCGGGGTTTGTCATATCCTCTGCAAATGTTGGGGTCCTCTCAGTGGCTCTCCTTTGCCCACTGAGGGGACCCCAATAATTGCAGGGTGTAAAATGAGGAGTTATGTACCTACCATAACGTTCCATGTTAGTTGTCTTCTTCTCACCTTCTTTCTTGCTGGATGGGTTCAGAGCCAATCCTCGGCTCCGACTCGGCCAATACTAAAGCTCGAGAGCTAATTCCACCAGCTCGAGGCTCCCCTATATCCCACAATGCTAGGCAGTAACTACTCAGATCTCGTTTGATAGCTAAAACCAAGTAGTTCTGGTCTCCATAGTATGGAGAAGAGAGAAAAATAACCCACCTCTATATAAACCTGTATGTAAGCTACCACAAGCATAAAAGGGAGAATAGAGATGGTAGAACATGTGGGAAGGAAGCCCCAATGGAAGATCCCAAAAATTCCTATCTGTCTGTCCAGGCTGGGGGGAAGGAGGGTGGGATGCAAGAAAGAAGGTGAGAAGACGACAACTAACATGGAACGTTATGGTAGGTACATAACTTCTCAATGTTAAGTTGTCAATCTTGCCTTCATTCTTGCTGGATGGGACCGCGTCCCTAGCACCTTACCCCGGGTGGCTTATCGGAACAGACTCTTGAGAACAGTGGAACCAAAGTTGGCATGGTTTCTGGAGGCCATATCCAATTTGTAATACGAGATAAAGGTATGAGGAGAAGCCCATGTGGCTGCTGCACAAATGGAATCTGTTGGTAGCCTGTCCTGAAAAGCTACAGATGTAGCTAATGCCCTGGTTGAATGAGCTCTAGGTCTTGAAGGCAGTTTTTGATGTCTGATTTCAGAGATGAAGGTAATTATAGTGGTAAGCCATCTTGAAAGGGACACTTTAGAAACTGGAAGGCCCAATTTCCCTTCCGCATAAGACAGGAAAAGCTGGTCAGATTTCCTGAACTGTTTAGTCCTGTCTAAATAATATCGAAGTTGGCAATGAACATCTAGAAAATGTAACTTTTGTTCTGACCTGTTGGAATAATCAGGGAAGAAGACGGGGAGATCAATAGTCTGGTTTAGATTTGCCTCAGAGGAAACCTTAGGCAAGAAGGACGGATTAGTCCGGACGGACACCCTGTCTTTATGGAAAACTAAGTAAGGAGGACGACTGCAAAGAGCATGAAGTTCAGATACCCTTCTAGCTGATGTTATGGCTACTAGAAAAAGTGTTTTCCATGAGAGCAACTTAAGAGGGCATGAAGCCGCAGGTTCGAAGGGGGGGAGAATCAAGGATGCTAGGACCAAATTCAAGTCCCACTGAGGTGGGGGATCTTTGACTGGGGGCTTGAGCAAAAAGATACCTCTTAGAAAGGCTTTGCAGAGTTTACGGGACATGATACTGGAGTCCGAGACACCTACATGAAAGTTAGATATAGCAGCTAGTTGTACTCTAATGGTAGATGAGGAAGAGCCTAAATGAAAGAGCTCTGCCAGGAAGTCTAGGATAGACTGGATAGGTGCAGTGAAGGGGTCTATATTTTTTTATGTTACCCAGAAGGAAAAACGTTTCCACTTACTATTGTAAATCCTTCTGGTAGAAGACTTGTGAGAGGCTATCAGGATGTTACGGACCGAATGAGAGATTAAGGGAAACCTGGCTAGGGTAGGAATCGGAGAAACCATGCTGTGAGGTTGAGAGATTGGAGGGAGTGGTGCAGCTGGCCCGACTGGTGGGTCAAAAGATCTGGCACTGGGTCCAGATGCCAAGGCTGCTCCAAGAGGTAATGATGCAGGAACGGAAACCATATTTCTCGAGGCCAGTAAGGGGCAATGAGGATCATAGTGACTCGCAAGGCGATAGCTTTCTGAATTAATTGAGAGATCAGTGGAAAAGGGGGGAAAGCATACAGAAGTCCTCGGGGCCAATCGTGGACTAGAGCGTCTCTGGTGGGTTGGCCTGGTAGAGGGAAGAGGGTGAAGAAGTCGTGACACTTGCTGTTTTGGGGAGTAGCAAAAAGATCGCAGCAAGGCCGGCCCCATCTTTGAAAGATTTCTTCCAGCACTGATTTTTTTAGAGACCACTCGTGAGGCATGAGAATAACCCTGCTCAACTTGTCCGCAATCACGTTGGACTTCCCGGGAATGTGCATTGCTATCAGAAAACGCTGAGAAGAAATCGCCCACTGCCAAAGTCTGAGTGCCTCTCGACATAAGGGGTAGGACTTGGTTCCACCCTCTTTGTTGATGTACCACACTACGGACATGTTGTCCGTCTGAATTGCAATAGTCCCTGTGGGAAGAGAGTCCTGAAGGGCTTGCAACGCTAAAAGCACTGCTCTCATCTCTAAAACATTTATGTGCAAGTGGCACTCGAAAGATTGCCACGTGCCCTGGACTGTCCTGCCCTGATAATGCCCCCCCCCCACCAGATCAGGGAGGCGTCCGTTGTCACTGTGGTGATGGGGGGGGGGATGAAGGGTCTGCCCTGGAGAACTTGAGGTGAAGTCATCCACCAAGACAGGTGATTCTTGCATGATTGGGTTAGCATGATGATGTGCGACATCGGGAGCTGTTGGAAGGACCATTGAGAAAACATCATCCACTGGAGGATCCGCATGTGAAAATGAGCTAAGGGGAGGAGTGTAATGGTAGCCGCCAGGAGTCCTAATACCTTCAAGACTACCCTGGCTTTGATCTTGTTGCATTGAAGCAGAAGGTAAACTTGTTTGCAGATATCTGATACTCTTTGCTCTGTCAGTCTGGTGGAAAGATGAACTGTGTCTAAGGTGGCGCCTATAAAGGTAATACTAGAGCTTGGCAAGTTTGAATGGTGAAGTCTCTGGATAGGAGAAGTTGACGCCTGGTGGTGGTGGTAAGGAGCCAGTCATCCAAATATGGAAAAACCTGGAATCCTTGACGTCTCAAGTGAGCCACAACCACTGCCATATATTTGGTGAACACTCGGGGGGCTGTAGTGAGACCAAAGGGCAGGGCTCTGAACTGGTAGTGACTGGCTCCCAGCCTGAAGCGGAGAAACCTCCTGGAGCATCTGTGCATTTTGATATGGTAGTACGCATCCTGAAGGTCTATCGAGCACATCCAATTGTCCTGACCCAAGTAGGGTATAATGGACTGTAGCGTGACCATCCGGAATTTCATTCTCTTCACATATTTGTTTAGCTTGCTGAGATCCAGTATTGGTCTCCAGTCCCCTGTTTTTTTGGTACCAAAAAGAATTTGGAGTAGATTCCGGATCCTTGCTGGTCTGCTGGGACTGGCTGGATACCTCTTTTTGACAGCAGCTTTGATATTTCTAACGCTGCTTGTTCCCCTAGACTGGGTGGAACGTCTGGAAGGGATCCTTTGGGTTGGGATGGGATGTGAATAAAGGGGATTTTGTAACCCTCGGATATGATCGACTGTACTCATTTGTCTTGAGTGAGGGAAAGCCAGGCTTTTGGGTACAGTGATAATCTTCCCCCGACTGCCTCCGAAGGTGGACAGCTGGGCAGCTCCTCAGGGATGCTGAAAGGGTTTATCAGAGAAAGTCTCTCTGTTACCCCGGTTTTGCAGACCACCTCTGCCCCTAGGGCGGCGTCTATTGTTGTTCCCCCCTCTGCCTCTAGAGGGGAATCGACTTTGTGCGTCAGATGAGACTCTTTGTGGTTTGCGGAACCACATTCCCCCCCCCCCTGACCTTTAGGATAAGGTCTGGAAGGGGTAGAAAAACGGACTCCCACGGCAGAGAGAGTCTTACCTTCCTGCTCGCACCTAGTCAATGTATCCTTCACCTGAGGTCCAAACAACGTTGAGCCATCAAAGGAGGAATTGGTGAAGGACGCCTTGAAAGGGTCCGCAAAATTGCAAAGCCGCATCCAGGCATGGCGTCGTAAAGCTACACCTGCGCCTGCGGCCCTACTCGTCCCATCAGCCGCATATGAGATAAGCCACATGGAGGAGTTGACAATCGAATTCAGGGTTGCCAACTGGGAGTTCATTTTGTCTTGGAACCCCTCAGCTGTTGGATCCTGCATAGCCTCACCCATATCCTTGAGTAAATCCCTCTGGAGACGAGTGAAGTGACACAAGTAGTTCAGCAACCGCATGGCAAAGGTCGCGGAGGAAAACATCCGCTTACCGTACCTGTCCATGGTCCTAGACTCCTTATTAGGAGGATGGACAAGTACCGAAGGATTGGCTAATTCCTTCTTAGTGGCTTCTGCCACCACCATGGCATCAACAGAGACACCTTTGGATAAGAACCGTTTCTCTTTTGGGGCAGTAATACATTTTGACGGCCTCTTTGGGGTAGGTTCCACCGAATCAGGGGCCGTCCAAGCCTTCCTTGCCACCACTTCCATGAAGGGGTCAAAAGGAGGAGACACCCAGGAGGTGGAAGGGCAAGAGCCAAATGCCTCAAGGTAGACCGACTCATCCTCTGAAGGGTTAAGGGCGGGCCAGTTCCCCCTCTGTTTAAGGATTTCAAGGATGTCAGCAAAAGAGACATCCTCAGAGGGGGACCGAGGGGAACCTTCAGATTCCTCCAAGTCGGTGTCAGAGGTGATAGACTCAGGGGAGTCAATGTGCTTCCTCTTGCACTGTCTCTTCCGAGGGGGTTCTCCTGCCGGATCAGGAAAAGCCTCGGAAGAAGAGGATATTCCCAATGGGGAAACCTGAGGGGCTGGCTCTCTACGGTCTGGTACAAGGGGGTAGGTAGAAACCACCGCAGGCACTGAAGAGGGAGGAGCTGACGGAGCCAACCGTGGGGTAGACACGGGGTTTAGCACACTCCGCATGACCTTGAAGGTACCCTGATCAGCCAAGGCCGAAGGTCCCCGCTCCAAGGAGACAAGGACCCCCCCCGGCACCGACAGGGACGGCTCCGAGGCCGATGTCAGAGCCGAACTCACCAGTGCAGATGCTCCGAGAGGGAGAACGGGGTCGGACAAGGGTCCGATGCCACTCGCCCCCTCGGAGCCGACGAGGGAAGCCTGGCGCCGAGTTCCCTCCAAAGAGGAAATCAGAGCAGACGACGGAGCCGAATGGGAGGGTATCAGCTCCGACGCACCGACAGCCAAGGCTCCGAGCCCCGGCTCCGAACTCAAAGGAGTCAGAGGAGGAGCAGAAGCAGGGATGGGAATAGCTGCTAACTGTTGAGTAGGGCTATGCAGCATTTGGGCCAGTGCCTCGGACTTGAGAAGTCTACTCACCACCCTTTGTAAGTCATGGTCGGACAGCCTGGAGGACCGAGAGGAATGGGACCTATGGCTCTGCTCCAACAGAAGAGGGGATCCCGGGGCTGAGTGGATGCAGCCTATGGAAGGGGACCTCGACCTCTTCTTAGAAGGTGGCTCCGATAAGACTATCGAAGCCGACTGAGTCTTAGCAACCTCGGCTCTGGCCGGAGCCGAGGTAACGGTTTGAGTCTTCGAAACATCGACTCCAGCTGGAGCCGATGTCGAAGCAGCCTTGATGCTCCCAGCAGACAGCTCTGAAGCTGGAGCCGACGGCCTGGAAGTCTTTGAAGGCTTGCCCGACGCAGACTGGGTCGAGGGGCCTTCAGGCTTTAATAAGCCTCGAAGAATACGTTTATTTTTGTGTTCCTGCAGGACTCTCGGGCTGAATGCATGGCAAACAGCACAGGAGTCCTGCAGGTGCAAAGGTCCCAGGCAATAGACACAAGAAGTGTGACCATCTGTCAGAGACATTTTCTGACAGCACGAGTCACACTTCTTGAAGCCTGAGACCTTGGAGTCTTTAGACATCCTAGAAGAGACTGTATATCAAAAAAAAACAGACACACAACACACAGATACACCCTTTAACCAAAAGAAAAAACCCAAACACACTGAATGACAAAGGGAAAAAGGGGAGTGGGCCAAAGGCCTAGAACTTAAAAGGGAATTAAAAAGGGGATAAAAATGAGGGAGACCCGATTTAAACTAAAAGGATACCCTGTACTATAAACTAAACTAATAAAAAGGATAGGGGTAGAAATGTTAAGTTTTTAATTAGAAAAAACTCACTAACCTGCCAGAGCCGCTAGAAGAAAGCACCTCGCAGCTAAGCGGCAAACGAGATCTGAGTAGTTACCGCCTAGCATTGTGGGATATAGGGGAGCCTCGAGCCGGTGGAATTAGCTCTCGAGCTTTAGTATTGGCCAAGTCGGAGCAGAGGATCGGCTCCAAACCCATCCAGCAAGAATGAAGGCGAGATTAACAACTTAACATGATAAATGTTTTGAAAAACAAATAATGGCCACAGCAGAGTGATCCACCTGCGGTTGAGGCAAATTAATAGCCCGCTCTAGTGGCAAAGGCTGTTTGCTTAACTTTTTCTTTTTTGTGGCTGGAAAAAGCACTGACCATGGGACAAACAGAAAAAAAATGGTTTTCAATTACTTTAAACAGACAGGAAAAAGTGAGCTCATTTAAAAGTACACTACAGTCTTGTTACAGTCCAATGAAACACAACCTTCTAACTTAAAAATAACTTTCCTGAAAATAAAAAAAAAATTTTTAAAGTGGAAGGTTTTTCCCAAAAGACCTTATCTGCCCAGCACACCTTGAACTGACTGATGGTTTGGGCATTTGGATGGTACCTTGAAGCTTTGGAAGTTGGCCAGCTGTTAGACCCTATGCAGAATATAACCTATATGCTACTACTGCAGTGATAAATAAGATAAGCATCTAATGGCCTTGTCCTTTAGCTGTACTTAATTGTCCATAGTAAAAAAAATGTGCGCACCATTTCTGGCTCCAAAATAAATAGTACTGTGAGTATGACCAAGGGAAAAGCATAAGGGATCCACTACAGCAAACATTATACAAAGAATGCTTCTTCCTCATCCCCTTAATATGATTTTTAGACTAAATGTCTCAGCAGTTTCACCAGATAAACTGCTAAATCAATAAGCTGCAATAAAATCACTATTAAGATGCTTACGGTGTTTACTTATTTGCTAACTTGTTGCACTAAGAAAATTATTCACGTTTTTTCAGTCATCACTATCCTGAATAAGAGAAACACTGCGTATCAAAACGGGTGGGTAAGGGATGGAGCAAAGGATGTGGCTTTGTCCATTTTACTTCCTCTTCCACAGGTGGAAATCCTATCCTATCTGCTTAGTACATCCTCAGTAAGCTTCCTCCAGAGGGACTGGAAGTGAGTGGAAAAGAGGCCCTTGTTTGCACTGCATGAATCAAATCTATTATCAAAATAGAGTCAATACAGACATCAGGAGCCACCCAGAGGAGAAAGAATGCACCGTTCCAGGATTCTTAAGCACTCCCACAGAGGGGTAAAAAGCCAGCAGTGAGTGGGCTCAGAATTATAAAAAAAGTGCTATTCACTTTTGGTAGATAGACATTTCTAGCAATAATTGTGTAGTTACTAATACCAGATGCTTGGATCTATTTCCTAAAACATACACAGCAGTGCACTATAAAGGGACAGGATGTTTCACTCATGAGGTGCCAGCATTAGGGTGAGACATTAAAATGAATTACCATTTACCTGGGATGATAGTAGTTCAGGTGGATATACAAAAACCCCATGGCACTTACTGAAAAGGATATAAGAGTTTTGCTAGTGCCACAGCCAAATTTCCCCCCACCTGGAGTTTTGCTAGTGTTACAGCCAAATTTCCCCCCAGTTAGTGTAAGTATCACCTTTGGTCCCCCTGAAAATGGCTATACCTAGTAGGATCAACCTAGTCAGCAAAAGTAAGCCAACAAGTAAATAGATACATGCATATATCATACCTTTTTGCTAATATTCACTGTTTGATATTTTGAAATATATATTGCACAATGTACAACAAACAGGATTACACTCAGGCAAATAGTCATAACAAGGATATTTTGTTTGAGAACAGTAACAGGTAGAACTCAAGAAAACATTATACCTTGAGAAATTAATTATGTTTAATTCGAGTACAAAAAGCATACCACATTGTAAAATATTACCCTTTTCTTACTGGTTATTATTATTTATGCACTCTCAGCAAGTGCTTAATGTTTGGACATGCGTTGGGTGCAAGAAAGGGATTTTAACTCACTCATACATGTGACCATGTGGCAGACCGCCTCAAGGCCCTATCCCTGTATTCTGTCTCCTACAGGCTTTTGAGGGGAGATCTATGCCAGGCATACAGGGCATTATAAGACCCCACTCTGATGGACCTCCTGCATATCCACAAAACTAACTGTACCAGAATTACCCATGTTAAAAGACTTAAACCTTGCCTGTGATATAAACAGAACATGCTGGAGAGATAGGTATGTATCCCAGAGACTACCCCATCTATGGAACAGGCTCCCCATCCATGTGAAGCAGAGTTCCACCCTAACCCAATTCAAGTGCAACTTGGACAACTGTATGGAAACCTGGAAATCCATCCTTGGTTTGGCACCTATGTCTCTGATACAAATAGGTAACCTGTAAATGATTCATCTCCCAGGCCCATGCTTATACATATTACGGGTATCAGAAAGTACAGTTGTGTTCACTTACCATAAATGTAGATGTTCAAGTGTATTCACTGTTACAGTCCTAACTAATGGGTTAACCGGCTCCTGGTCACCCTCGATCAGCCAGAATACCAAAGGTAATTAAAAACGACTTCAGCTGCTGTCGGTTGTAAAGGACGTCAGGGCGTCCAATACAAAAGGAGGCAGCCAACGTCACTTCCTCAGTCTTTCTTGCCAAAACAGTCAGAAGCCCCCAGAAATAAGGCTAAACCAAATGTAAATTTGGCAAATAATATCCAATTCAGCCTGTACCTCAGGAAAAGAGAATAGAAGAGGACCAAAAAGGGGGAAGGAGTGAGGGAAACCAGGACTGCAACAGTGAATACATGCGAACATCTACATTTATGGTAAGTGTACACAACTGTACTATGTTCATCATGTTTCATTGCTGCAGTCATAACTAATGGGTTGATTACCAAAGCCCAGAGAAAAGGGAGGAGGAACCAACAGAATCAAGGGTTGGAGATCATGCCCTGCAACACAGCAGTGGCAAACCCTGCCCTGGTTCTGGAAAACAGAGGCAAATTATAATGTTTTGTGAAAGTGTGAACAGAAGACCAAGTGGCAGCCTCCAAAATATCTTTAGTAGGGACACCCCTTTAAAAGGCTGCAGAAGTGGAAGTTGCTCTAGTTGAGTGGGTTCCAACCCCTTGAGAAGGAACCTTGCCATGAAAGGAATAACAAAAGCAGATGCAATGTGCAATCCACTTGGAAATGGTTTGCTTAGAAATAGCCTTGCCCTGAGCTCCAGGGGCAAAACTGACCAACAACTGTGCTGATTTCCAAAGGTCTTTAGTCCTGCCCAGGTAAAACCTGGACTGTCTGTGCACATTAAGGGAATGTAGGATCCTTTCACCTTTATTTTGAGGATTAGGAAAGAAGGTAGGAAGGTGTATGGACTGATTAAGAGTCAAGCTAGAAACCACCTTTGGCATAAAGGAGGGATTGTTTTCTCAAAGAGACCCTGTCTGTATGGAAAATAATAAAAGGCTCCGCAGCCATCAAAGCCTGCAGCTCCAAAACCCTCCTTGCTGAAGTTATAGCCAAGAGGAAGGCAGTCTTCCAGGAGAGAAACTTTAAATCTGCAGTGGCAGCTGGCTCAAAAGGAGGAAGAGTGAGTTTCTCTAAAACAAAATTAAGATCCCAGGCTGGAGTAGGTGCCCTTCTGGGAGGTTTTAAGTTGCAGGCACCTCAGGGGATGAGAGAAAATGGGTTGCTCAAAAGATCAATGAGCAGAAATTCCTGAAGCATGGAGCTTGATAGAGGAAAAAGAAAGACCAGCCTGAAACAACTCAGCCAGTTATTCCAGGATCAGAGGACGGGTAGGATGAGAAGAAGATTCCCCTCTAGCCTGCAGCCAGTGAGAGACCTTTCCCAGTTGCCAGCATAGGACTTCTTAGTGCTAGGCCTCATGGCCTCCCTCAGCACATCAACCACCTGCTGGGAAAGGGAAGAAGATAAGGAAGGAGTCATACAATGAGCCATGCTGCCAAATGGAACGACTGAAGATGAGGATGCAGAATGATTTCCTCTTCCTGAACCAAAAGATCTGGCTTCAAAGGATGATGCCAAGGAGGAAATTGGGAGAGACTGTGAAGTAGTGGATACCAGTGCTGTCTGGGTCAGTCCAGAGCTGAGAATAGTCCTTGGCCATTCATCGCTGATCTTCAATAACACCCTGGGTAGAAGAGGAAGAGGGAAGGCATAAACTGATAGCAATGTCCAAGGGAAGGACAGAGCATCCACTCTCCAAGCTCTGCTGTGATGCTGTCTGGTGCAAAAGAAAGGTAGAAGATGGTTGTCTGGGGAGGAGAAAAGATTCACCTGAGGTGTGCCCCAACGTTGAATGATGCTGTGAAAGACTGCTCTGTCCAGCTGCCACTCGTGAGGATCCAGGGTTCGCCTGCTCAACTGGTCTGCCAAAACATTGAGCCTCCCTGGAAGAAACTGAGCTAGGAGATGCAGGTCCAGGGATGCTGCCATGGACCAAAGATTCATGCTTTGTCTGCACAGGGGGTAAGAGTGAGTCCCTCCCTGCTTGTTGATGTACCACATGACCGTGGTGTTGTCTGTTCTTACAAGCAGGGTCCCTAGAGAAAGAAGATGCCTGAAAGCTAGCAAGGCCTGTTGAACAGCAATCATCTCTTTTAGATTTATGCGCAGGTGCATCTGCTGGGCGTTCCACCATCCCTGTATGCATCTGCCATCCAGGTGTGCTCCCCAGGTGTAGTCCAATGCATCTGTAGTCAGAACTTGAGTGGCAGGTGTCTGAAAGGGCTTGACTTTGTTTTGTAGACAGACTGTTGCCCACCATAAAAACTCTGTCTGCAGAAATGGAAGCAGAGGGATCATCATATCCAGGTCATGTGTGTGTTGACACCAAATGTTCTTGAGGTACCATTGCAATTTCCTTATATGCAGTCTTACATATGGAATCATGAGAATACAAGATGCCATGACTCCCAGAGCTTGCAGGTATTTCCTTGCAGGGAGCTGGGACAGGCTTGCCAAGTTCTTGAAATAAACTGAAAGATTTGTCTGCTTCTTCTGGGTGAGATGTATCATCTGGGAGGCTGTGTTCAGACTCGCTCCCAGGAATGTTATCTTCTTGGATGGTACCATTTTTTACTTTTCCTCATTGAGTGTAACCCAGGGAAGAGAGAGAGGAGTCTTTACAAATTCCAGATCCTTTAGTAGCTGTTCCTGAGAACTTGCTTGAATCAGACAGTCGTCCAAGTGTGGGTAAATCTGAATTTTCTTCAACCTGCAAAAAGCAAGGACTGGGGCCAGGCAATTTGGCTTATCTACTGCTCCCAAAGTCTTCACAAAGGGCAGCGCAGAGAATTGGTAATTCTGCTTGCCCACTCTAAAACAAAGATACTGCCTGCAACTTTCCCTGATAAGGATGTGCAGATAAGCCTCTGAGATCCAAGGTTACCAGCCAGGAATCCTTTTCTAGCATTGGTAGCAACTGATGCAGAGTGAGCATTTTGAAAAGAGTTAATAAAGGAAAGATCTAGGATAGGACGCCAGGTGCCTTCTTTTTTTGGAACTAGGAAAAGCCTGGAATAAAAGCCCTGGCCTACCTGCTGAGCAGGAACTGATTCTACTGCTCCCAAATTAAACAAATAGAAAATTTGTTTTTCCATTTCTGCCCTTTGGTTTGGAGGAATGTCTGGGAATCCCTTGGGAGCTGGAAAGGTGCAGAAAGAAAACTTGTGTCCCAGGCACCCATTTGTCATCTGTGATAGAGGCCCAGACATCTGAAAAAAGGGCCAACCTTCCCCCTAAAGGACTCTCCAGGCAAGCAAGAACAGGCAGAAGTTGTAAAAAGTCATGGAGAGTGTTTCGATTGTGATGCAGGCTTGGAGCTTCCTGCCTTAGAAGTGGAAGCATGCCACTGCCTAGATCTTTGAGGGGTAGCAGCCTGTCCCCCAGAAAATTTGTAACCTCTAGTCCTGGAACGATTCTGTCTGCTGGTATCAGGAAAGGTCCAACTCTTGGAAGGGTAATTCCTGCTAAAGCGAGGGGGTTGAACTTGCAGAAAATCCTTAACAGTTTGCATGGACTTGGCCTTATCCTCGATCTTCTTAAGTACCTCCTCAGCTTTGTTACCAAAAAGATTGTCTTTATGCAACGGTACATCCAAAGGCTTAGCCATGACAGGTTCTGCAAGAGGCTGTTCTCTGAGCCAAGTGTGCCTTCTAATAACAGATCCAGTAGCCGTAGCCCTACTGAAGGCCTCAAGGATGGCAAAACGACAATGCAAAGAATGCTTATTGACCAGAGTGGCTGAATTCAATAAATCCTGCATGTCTTTACTCTCTGCCAAAAGAGGTACACTTGCTATCTTAGACTTAATAGTCTCCAAGGTGTGCTGTTGGTACTTCAGCATATGAAAAAGACAATTGGTAGCCCTAATAGCTAGGGTGGCAGAGGTATAAACTTTCTTGCCTCACCTATCTAAATTTCTAGATTCTCTGTCCGAAGGAACAGGATTCCTGGTAACAGTGGCCTTAACTCCTTTAGGGATCTGAGAAATAACCTCTGGATCTGCCAACAGGTTCCTGAAAAGAAATAGAGGAGAATCATGGACTCTGTAGTACCAGTCAGGTTTCCTGGGAGCAGGGGGAACTGAATTTGGAGACAAGGAACCTTCCAGAAAAACATCAACAACTTCCAACACAGGGGGAATAGCAAGAGGCTTATGCTGAGGTAGATCCAGAAATTCCATAATCCATTTCTTAGACTGGGGATAATCCTGGCTTTCCCATTTAAAATGTTCCCTAAGGATATTTAAAGTGTCACCAAAAGAGAAATCCTCTGAAGGAGAGGCCGAAGGGATGGATTCCTCTGCATCTGAATCCTCAAAGGGAGAAAAAGTCTGAGAAAATTCCTCTTCATCAGCAGAAATGCTGGAAGAATCCAATCATAAACAGGAAAAAACCTCAGGAGAAACATCCCTGCTCTTTTTAGCAGGATGAGGCTGAGAACCCCTAATAAAAGTTAACAAATCATTAGCCATTTTAACCATTTGGGATTGAGGGGAAATAGAAGGAACTGGAGCCTGCGTTTTCATAGGCTTACAAATGGAAGGTTTACCTGCAAGCCTGAAAGTCTTGGGAGGCCTGGCAACCGCAGAAGGAATAGCAGGAGTGGAAGAAAGAAGTTTGCTGTCAGAGCGCAAAACGGAGGCCTCAGACCCTGGAGTTGGCTTAGCGGTACCGGCTCCAGCAGAAGAGGCGACCGGCGACAGGTCGGAAGACAAACTGGAGACGGAAGGCCTAAGGGACTTGGACTCAATCAAGGCCTGCGGTTGTAAATCTGCAGACTGCAGGGACTGCGAAAGCGTCTCACTGGCTCCCGCCTGATGACCAACTTAACCTCATTCGAGGACTTAGTTTTCTGAGGCCTGTCACGGTCCTTGTCCATATGCTTTTTTGGCATATCCGAAGCCTGAAGATCGGCAGATGCCATACCAACAAACTTATGCCAAACTCCGAAATGCTTAGCCAAAACCTTAGCCCGATGACAGCTAGATTAAAGGAGGCACAAAGATTACGACTGGGAATGTCGTGATCAAGGACTTAAACAGATAATGCAATAGGAATGAAAATCTCTATGGGGAATCTGCTTTCCACAGGTAAGGCAATTATTAACTTTTTCTGACATTCGTTAAGGCAAGAAAAGAGGATCCTCAATGGGGTACTTAGCTGTAGTAGACTTCAACTCTTGCAGTCGGAAACCAACCAAGGTAGTCTGCCGACCGGCACTCGTGCATGAAAAGCTTCTGCTTCGGGCTCCATGGCAAGGAAGACTGAGGAAGTGACGTTGGCTGCCTCCTTTTGTATCAGATGCCCTCACATGCTTTACAATCAACGGCGGCCGACATCATTTTAATTACCTTTGGTATTCCAGCTGATTGAGGGCTACTGGGAGCTGGATAACCCATTAGTTAGGACTGCAACAGTGAAACACGATGAACATCTTGTCAGAGATTTGGGATGCATGGCTAGGCTTAAAAAGGCCCTTGTGGTCATTAGCCTAGTAAACACCTATGAACAAATCCTTTTACAGCCCTGCATTCATGAAAGATGATGTCTCCCATAAGGTCTCTAGTATCCACTGAGAGTCACTTAAAGGACATACAGTTCACAAGACACCACCCTTCTCATCCCCAGTGAGAGACAAGTAAGCAAAAGCCTCATCATTCCTCCCTCTGCAGCTGTCTCCTCAATATCCAGTCCATTGTATCAAACTAAAGTGTCAGCACAACAGTTGGCTGCCCCGCCCCTTGTACCATTGAACTGCAAGGTTTTGTTTTTCACAATGGGGCCACTCACCTAAAGGGGAAGGGAAAGTGGCACTCCCTGGATATTCAAATGATATATATATATATATATATATATATATATACATACATATATATATATATATATATATATATATATATTTTTTTTTTTTCCTT
This sequence comes from Protopterus annectens, assembly GCF_019279795.1. Lineage (NCBI taxonomy): Eukaryota > Metazoa > Chordata > Ceratodontiformes > Protopteridae > Protopterus > Protopterus annectens. The sequence goes on from NC_056745.1 coordinate 43,925,877, forward strand.
CTTTCAATGGAAACATACTACAGTTTACATTATAACAATTAGAAGCAATACAAACAGTTCTACAAATCACTAAGATTCCATTTGGTTGAACAGTACAGCCCATCAATGTCTCCCAAAAGGATGTTAACATATAGAGACAGGTTCGAAAAGAACTGCATAGCACTTCAGCAGGCTAGCACAAAGGCATTGTGCATCAGACTCCAAATGGTGCTAAATACAGACGGTAGATGGTGGGCACAGAAAAACTTTGTTGCATGAGCAGAACAGGTGGACAAATGAGGCAATAACCATGGCATCATGAAAAATGGATGTCAATAAAGGCCGCCATGCAACTTGTTTAGAGCATGAAAAGAAAAAGAAGCAAAAGGATATAAGGATATCAGCAGTCAGAAAAGCAGTAACCAATGTAGATAACAGAACTGTGGACAGACAGACAGTCTCAAACACCCTTAAGAACAGTGTAACACAAACACTCAGAAATGACAAGTTGATTGCCTTATAAAGCAAGCAAGGCAAGATCAACTATACACAGCAACAACCTGATGCAAGGTGAGACTGTCTCTGCCACTTCAGGGACAATGGGAAAAAGCCAGTTAAGAGTACAAACGAATACATGAAAGACAAGAGCCAACTCATAGGTTAGCAGGTTTCTAGCTAGCTACTAAACTCATGACCTAAGTTACTTCTGAGAAGTTTAGCCAAGTAACCTAGTACAAATGGTGAAATATTCACAGCTTCAATCAAAAAGGACTATTCCCACACACCACAGAGGTGAATTTGTGATTATCCATAAAGTAAGCTAATCTAGATTTAAAAGTAGCTATGTATTACTGTGAAGGCTGCCAGCCTAGCCAGACAGAATTTTGCAGATAATTGTCATTTGTAAATATGAATGTTGAAATACAAGCTTGTTTTCTTAAATGAAAGGATATGCTGTGAAATGTTGAACTTAAACTATGTGGCAAAATTGCCCTCTGCTGTAAAGAAAGCTAAGACAAGCATTTCTTGTCTGTCCTTTGAAATTAAAATTACTTCATGCCTGTCCTTTGAAGTTAAAGATTCTGAGTCATTCCATCTGGGCTAGCACATCCTTTCTATTGTTTTAACCAAGGGTTAGATTGCTGGATTTAAACATGCAAATGTATTTTTATTGCTCTGGTTTCTGCCTAGGTGTAAAATAATGTAGATGCAGTTTCTGTTGGCCTGGGAACACCAGGAAAGTGTGACATGAAGTAATGGGAATCAGGACTGAAAATAGCGATTTAAACAGAGAATCAGAAGGCATTAAGCATTTTTGTCTTGATCATTCAACTCACAGCACTGTCTCGCTCATATGCAAGTTATCTTAGATTTGTGTTTTCTTTTAGAAATAGCTAGGAACTAGAAAGATTAGACAGTTTTCTGTGATGTCAGAACTGTACTACTGAATTATGTTAAATATTTCTCTGTGATCTCTGAACTCTTGACTAGCACTGTGTAGTAACGGTGTAGTAAGAAGTATTGTCTTGTGTTTTTATTATGTATTAAATATTTTAAAGCCTTTCAACTGTGGCTGTTTTCTGTAGAGAGAATTTAATCTCTAGAGTACATTGCATATTTATAGTGATTCCTGTACCAAGTCACTCCAATAAGCCTTGACTGCTTAGTCACATCTACCAATTGGATAATAATATTGCACAGTAATAATTGGACACCCTTGTAAGGGCCTTTGAGTAGCTAAGTATTAGTGGGTGGTTGGCCAGTGGAACTACCATACAGTCTGGGAGAAAGGAGCACAGTTGGAGAAACTGTTCCAGCCTTTCCCAGGAGTGTGTGTGTGGTTGTATAAACTGTTCTCAAAGTGTGTGTATGTGTGTGTGTCTGCTACTTGGGCAGGGACATGAAGCACTGGTTGGACGGAGAGGGTGCTAAAGGTTTTAGCTTGCCCACTAAGTTGAGATCTGGACCCTATAGCTGTGCCAGTGGGGAGTCTTATTGGGGACCTGGAGAGCAAGGGAGCAACCAACCCCAGACTAACTGTGATCTATGTGTGCTCTTAAGGGAAATTGCACTTTACTGTGTGTATTTGTTATCCTTTCCTCGTATATGAGATGCCTTCTCTAGTGTTAGTGGAGGATTGAGGCTCCTTGATTGCTGGACCAGGGCACAAGCATCACAATTACTATGATTAATAAGTACAGGGAATGCTCTGGGTTAACAGATCATCATGTTGGCATGTGCTGTTAATGCAATATCTAGAGTGATTAAAAGAGGGATAGTATCGGGGGGTAAGAAGAAAAGCAGCTAAAGAAGGTGAAGTGAGTTTACAAGAGAACTTGTTAGTAAGGATACTGGCAAAGGCTTCAGGTCCTTAATAGGTGTTAACATTTAGTCTCATCTCCAGGCTATACTGTGAATGGCATGTAATTTTCCTTATGCAGCTAGTGAACACCTTCTGACTGTTTTGGGTACCAGAGGCAGCTTTAAGTTCACAAATGGCTTACACTTCTTAACAGTGCACTTATGGGTTTTGTTAGCTAGAATTAAGCCCTTTTTTATAATGGTCCAAGGAAGACTTACAACGAGATAGCAGTTTCTGCTTTTTACTATAATGTTTTTGGATGTTAAGACCAACACCATATGGGGTTGCTTATAAATTTAAGATTAAATTTACGTCAGATTGGGATAGATATCACAGCTCTCTACATCTGAAAAGACCCTAGTTCCACTACAGTCCATACAAATACGCCTCATTCTGCATGCATAGTATGTTATTTTAAAAGGTAGTGCAAAACTGTGCAAGCTATCAAAGTTCAATCACAAAACTGGAAGCACCTAAAACGCCCATCACTTTACAATGGATTTCTACATGGCAACCTATGACTTACCTATAAAAGATGCAAATGACCCTATCCTGCTCAATCGCTTACATGTACAAATAACTGGTGGAATCATAAATGCCTGCCTCTATGGACCTAAATCTGCATCATAATGATAGAGAATGAAAGGGACAATTGGCCAGAAAGGGGCAGCTGGTAAACTGGAAGAAGTGACAGAATGTGAAAAAAAAAAGACAGACCTGGGATTCAATAAACTCTGTGTACCCTTCGCACAAAGCCTACACAGAGTTTGTGTCTCTGCACAGTAAGCAGCAATGCTAACTGCATATGCATGCCACACAGCATTTAAACGTAAACAAGCATGTTTCAAGACCAGCAACAGTGTTGCCAGCCAGGAAACTGTGTAAAGCAACATGAACAGCAGCGTACATGTAAAACCTGTTTACCTATGTGCAAATAAGTCTGCAATACTGTGCAAAATGCCACGATTACCAGAGTTAATAATACAACAATGTATACAGTAAAACACATTACATGAAAGTGTATGCAGTGCAGACTACTGTGGAACCTGTTTCAGGCATAATGAAAAAGAAGTTATGTACTCACCATAACGGTCCATGTAAGTTGTTCATCTCGCCTTCATTCTTACAGATGGGTTCGGAGCCAATCCTCGGCTCCGAGTCGGCCTACTACAAAGCTCGAGTTCTTCAGACAGCTCGAGGCCAACTCCCTATCCCATGATGCACCTTGAATTACCTCAGATCTTGTTTGCTGCCTCTAACAATACCATGTGCCACTCTATAATTTTTTAGGGAAAAACCATAGAAAGACTGAGCAACCGTGATAAAACTAGTATCTTGGTTGTCAAAAAAACCCTGGAGGGGGTAGGAGGGTGGGAAGTAAGAATGAAGGCTAGATGAACAACTCACGTGGAACATTATGGCAAGTACATAACTTCTTTATTTGAAGTTGTTCTATCTCGCCGTTCATTCTTACAGATGGGTAGCGTCCCAAGCACCATCTTTCTTGGGTGGCTCACGGGAGTATATTTTTCAGGAAAGTAGAACTAAAGGAGGCCCTGTCAACTTTGTAATGAGTGATAAATTTATGAGGCCTTGACCAAGTGGCTGCTGCCCAAATATTGTCTATAGGAAGCTTAGCAGAAAAACCTGAGGATGTGGATACTGCTCTAGTAGAATGAGCCTTAATTTTGTGTTGTAAAGGTAAATTGGTAGCCGAGTAAAAGCAAGTGATGCAGTCAGATAACCATTTAGATAGTGTTGTTTTTGCCACCAGCATACCTTTCCTAGGATCTGAAAGAGAAACAAAAAGTTGTTCGGATCTTCTGAAGTCTTTGGTTCTATCCGGACAAAATCTGAGCCATCTATGAACATTCAAATTGTGCATATACTCTAAGTTGTTGGTGCGTTTGGGGAAAACACTGGTAAATCTATGATTTGGTTAAGGTTAGCTTCAGTACAAACTTTAGGTAAGAGAGAAGGATTTGTTCTTAGTGACACACTGTCAGCATGAAAAACCAAATAAGGAGGTTTTATGGACAAGGCCTGTAGTTCTGATACTCTTCGGGCAGACATGATGGCTACTAAAAAGATAGCCTTCCAAGAGAAAAATTTCAAATCACATGAGAAAGCTGGCTTGTAAGGTGGGAGAATAATGTGTGAAAGCATAAAATTTAAATTCCATGGGGTATAAGAGGATTTCACTGGTGGTCTGAGGTGGAAGGTCCCTTTGAGAAAGGCTTTATATAGCTTGCGTGACATTATGTTCAATCCTTCAAAGCCAAGATGAAAATTAGAGATGGCAGCAAGCTGTACCTGAACTGTAGCTGCCGCTGCTCCTTTGTTGAAAAGCACAGTCAAAAATTCCAGTAGAGAGGAAATGGGGGCTTGGTAGGGATCAGTGTTATTCTGAGAAACCCATATAGAAAATCTCCTCCATTTGCTAAGGCACAACTTCCTAGTAGAGGATTTATGAGAAGACATTAAAATATGCTGCGTTTCGTTTGAGAGGTTATGGAACCTGGCTATGTTGGGAAATGGAGCAGCCAAGCTGTCAATTTTAGGTACTGAAGGGAGGTATGAAGAGCCCCCGACGAATGCATCAGAAGATCTGGAACTGGGTCCAGAATCCAAGGTTTTTCCAACAGATGAAGTCGAAGGAAGGGGTACCAAATCTGACGAGGCCAATGAAGGGCTATTAGAATGATGGTCCTTCCCAGGGCTTTTGCTTTCTGAAGTACTTTGGGTATCAGGGGAATTGGTGGGAATGCATAGAGGAGACCCGGAGGCCAATAATGTATGGGTGCGTCCCTTGGGGAGGGAATCAGGGCAAAGTAGCATCTGCATTTTGCGTTCATGTGGGAAGCAAAAAGATCACAGCAAGGCTGGCCCCATCTGTGGAATATCCTCTCCACCATCTCTTTTTTGAGGGACCACTTGTGAGGCAACAAAATCGCCCTGCTGAGTTTGTCAGCAATCACGTTGGATTTCCCCGGGATGTGCATTGCTGTCAGAAAGTGCTGGGTGGATGTAGCCCATTGCCATACTCTTAGGGCCTCTCGACAAAGGGGATAGGACCTGCTTCCATCCTGTTTGTTCAAGTACCAGACCACTGACATGTTGTCCGTCTAAATCGCAATTGTTCCCAGAGGGAGATAGTCCTGAAAGTATTGCTAAGACAACAGTACAGCTCATCTCCATGACATTTATATGCAGATGTCTCTCTTAGTTGGTCCATGTGCCTTGGGCTGTTCTTCCCTGAAAATGCCCCTCCCCACCCTATCAGGAAGTGTCCATGGTCACTGTAGCCGATGGTGAAGGAAGAATAAAAGGATGACCTATCGTTACTTGAAAAGAGTTCAACCACCACCCAAGATCTTTTTTGCATGCGTTTGTTACAATAATGAGATGAGACATTGGGAGCTCTTGATAAGACCATTGAGTGAAGAGCAGCCATTGTAGAATCCGCATGTGCATGTGACCCAAAAGTATCGCTATTATTGCAGCTGCCATCATCCCTAACAACTTTAGCACTTCTGATACTGGAGCCTTGTCTCTGGGTATGATGTTTTGGATTTGCTGACGAAGTAGCAATATCCTTTATGCTGGAAGTTAAGTGGTGATGGAGGTGTCCAATTCTGCTCCAATAAAAATTATATACTGCAATGGCAACAAGGCAGATTTTTCTGAATTTATGGTAATGCCCAGTTGATTGCAAAGAGTAAGAGTGGTGTCCCTGGCTTGTATTAGTTGATGTCTGGTGGTGGCGGTGAGGAGCCAGTTGTCTAAGTACGGAAACACCTGGAATCCTAAATGCCTCAGGTGAGCCGTGACCTCTGCCATATATTTGGTGATCACTCTGGGGGCTGTAGGGAGACCAAAGGGCAGGGCTCAAAACTGGTAATGATTGGCTCCCAGCCAGAAGAGCAGATGATCCCTGGATAGTCTGGTCATTTTTATATGGTAGTACGCATCCTGGAGATCTATCGAGCTCATCCAATTGTCTTTCCCTAAGAAGGGAAGTATGGACTGAAGCGTAACCATCTGTAACTTCTCTTTCTTGACAGATCCGCTTAGTCTGCTGAAGTCCAAAATAGGTCTCCAGTGCCCTGTCTTTTCTGCAACTAAAAAGAATCTTGAGTAAGTTCCGGATCCTGTCTGGTCTGCTGAGACTGGTTGGATGACTCTTTTTCTTAGCAATGTTTGGACCTCTACTGCTGCTTGTTCCCTGTAACTGGGTGGAACGTCTGGGATTTTTGTTGTCAATGGAGGTGGGATGGCAAAGGGAATAATATATCCTCTGAAAACTATACTTTGTACCCAGTTGTTGTTTATTTTGAGCCAGACATCTGGATACAAAGATAAGCAACCCCCGACTGCCTCCAGAGTAGGACAGCTGGGCCTCCTTTCAGGAGTGCTGGTAGGGCTTCCCAAAGAACTAGTCTATGTCCCCCTGGTTTTACGGACCCCCTCTGCCGTGAGGGCAGTGTCTTCCATTATTGCCCCCTCCTCTGCCCTGGAAGGGGATTCATCATGTGTGTCCAGAAAGGCTCCTTGGACTTTTCAAAACCACATCTTTCCTCCCTTTTGACCCTTGGGGTGGAAATATGGACTCTGACGGCAGACCGTCCTTCCTTCCTGCTCACACCTGATCAAAGTTTCCTTAACTTTGGGCCCAAAAAGGGATGGGCCATCAAAAAAGGTGTTGACAAAGGATGACTGAAAGAGCTCCACAAAGGAACATAAGTGCATTTAGGAGTGTCTCCTGACAGCAATTCCTGTACTGCTGCCCTAATCATTCCATCAGCTGCATATGATATAAGAAGCATGGACGAGTTCACTCTGGAATTAAGGGTAGCAAGCTGGGTGGTAACTTTGTCTGAAGCTCCTTCAGCTACCATACCCTGAAGAGTAACTCCATACTCTTTTAGGAGGTCTCTCTGCACTCTTGTGAAATGTGTAAGATAGTTCAGTGAATGCATGGCAAAAGTCGCTGAACTATACATGTGCTTCCCATATTTAGCCATGATCCTAGAGTCTCTGTTAGGAAGATGGATACAGGAAGAAGTTTCTGACATTTCCTTTTTGACAGCTGCCACCAACACCATGGCATCAACAGGCATTCCCTTAGTGAGAAAGGACTTATACTGGTGGGCAGAAATTAATTTATTGGGCCTCCTAGGGATAGGCTCCATGGTGTCCTGAGACTCCCACGCCCTTTGTGAGACCAGCTCCATGAGCTCATTGAAGGGAGGAGATACCCAAGAGGTGGAGGGTTGAGACCCGATAGCCTTCAGGAGAACTGACTCATCTTCAGTAGGGTTCGTGGGCTTCCAGTCACCCCTCTGCTTAAGGATTTCTAATATATCTCCAAATAAGATATCTTCAGAGGGGGACTGTGGGGACCCTTCTATTTCATCTAAGTCACTGTCAGATGTGAGAGACTCCTGTAGGGAGTCTAAGTGCTTCCTCTTGCAAATTCTCATCCTGGGAACCTCATCAATGGGAACTCCTGGTGAGGTCTCGGAAGAGCAGGGGCCACCCAGTGGGGCTTCCTGAGGCTCAGGGTCTCTACGCTTCAAAGGGATCTGCGAGGCAGAAGTGGACACAGGTGCTTTTGGGAAGGATGTAGTTGGTCCTGAAGTTGTGGATGTCCTGGGGGGCATTACTCTGCTCATGGCTTCAAAGGCACCTCTGCTCTGATGAAAAGGAACTGCTGGATCCGAAGAGACAACCAATCCCCTCAGCACCGGAACAGTGGGCTCCGACCAGAGGTAGGAGTTGAACTCATCCGAGCAGAGGCCCCGACAGGCAAAGTCGGAACTGACAGGTCAGTCCGACTATCCTCCGCAGACCCGACCGGAGAGTGTCGGCTCCTAAACTCCTCGATGGGTGCCGAGGAAGTCTGAGTAAACAGAACTGATGGCACTGGAGCAAGCGCCATCTCCAAAAGCTCCATAATCATGAGGTCCAACTCCTTCAGCTCCAATGGACCGGTATGGCTCAGAGGAAGAAAAGAAGTCAATGGCATAACATTCTTTGGTTCCGAAACCACTTGGGTCGGAGCCGATAAAAATTTACCAAACGTCAGTGCCTGTAGCAGCTTCTGCACCACACGATCCACATCCAAATTGGATATGCTAATCGAGGACCAAGATGAATGCATGGAGGGTGGTACCGACTGGAGAACAGGAGACTTTAGTACTTCTGAAACCAGTTCCAGGACTGGGGACCAGTTCCAAAAAGACAGGAAGCTCGGCTCCGAGGGGTGTGGAGCTGACGTCGATGGTTTCTTGGATCTTGACAAATCAGATGAAGACTTAGAAGACTTGGAAGACTTGCTAGATTTATCCTGATCGCTCAAAGCTTCCTGAAAAGAAGATTTCAGAAGTCCTCTATCAATGAATTTACGTTTTCTTTCATGTAATACTCTGGTAGATAAAGAATGGCAAATGGAGCAGCTCTCATGCAAGTGCAAGGCTCCAAGACAATAAACACAATTTACGTGACTGTCACTGACATCTTTTTTCCACACTTTGGACATTTTTTAAAGCCAGACTTGGGATGTTTGTCTTTCTCTTGGTCAGCCATCTTGAAACCTACAGTGCCAAAAATATCTAACTATACAATAACAGACTGTTGTATCAAAGAAGAATGCATACACCCACACAAACTTTAGCAAAGTTAATTACAGTAATTAGCCCTCAACAACAAATGGGCCGTATATGAATAAATGTAATCTATAACTATCTAAATACACACACAATGTCTTACGTTTAAAGAAGCTTATTCAACACTACAAGCTATATAAAACTATGCTAATATGTTTTATAAAGGCACACCAAAGAAGGGAAAGGGAATAGTAAAGGCCTATACAAAAAAGAAGAAGGCCAAAGGGAGAAGAGAACTATCTAATATTAAACTATTAAAGTTATAACTATCAATAACTAACACCAAGTATTAAATGCAAGACAATTTTTTTAGAAAATTTTTAGAAAAAAAAGCGAAACTGGCCTGAGCTGTGCTAGGAACCTCCGATCTATTGCAGAGGCAAACTAGATCTGAGGTAACTCAAGGCACATCATGGGACAGGGACTTGGCCTCAAGCTGTCTGAAGACCTCAAGCTTTGTAATAGGTTGGCTCAGAGCTGAGGATTGGCTCTGAACCCTTCTGTAAGAATGAACGGTGGGATAGAACAACTTCACATCAAAAGTTGTGCAAATGATCCTAGATACATAGACTGCATTATAAACAGTCAGGGGAAGTGTGTGTATTGAATAGGGGACACACACATGAATTGTACTAATGAACACAGGGAAAGAGGACAGATGAAACATGGTAATGCAAAGCAGATGAGGGCATGTCAATGAAGACAGTTTTAGCATGAACACTAATCACATATCGACATGATAAAGTATGGACTACAAAGTGAATGTATATGTGGAATGTACCTTCACCCAGGATGATGGCATAATAAACAAAAAATGATCAACTTCAACAATTGGCTTAACTTCTGGTGTCATTCCAGGGGGATCTAATATCTATCAGTCTAGGATAAGATGGTTGACAGGCCACAATGGCTTGCCAAAGATGGTCTGCACCTGTGTCCTCTAGGCTGTTGGATACTGGCAAAGGCGCTTCCCTCCCCATAGTGCCTTTTTTAGCCAATGTCAAAGCAACAATAGCTCTGACGTAAAACAAGATATCACTGGAGGTAAACTCAAGGTTCTGCTGTTTAATGCTATGAGTTTAAACATGAAACTGCACCAGAAGAAAGTGTCAACCTACCAGCTGACAGACTTGGCACAAACTTCATACCCCTGGCAGCAGAAGCCATACCCGAAAGCATACCTGGCAACAGTCCTCCACCTAGTATCTCTAGAGATCAGGTCATATCTGTGCTTTGCAAGGTTAAAAACACGGTCTCAATGGTACCAGATAACATCCCATGTTGCTTACTAAGCAATCTAAAACAGTACCCTAGTGGACCAATTTAGCTTCCTCTTTAAACATTGCTGGAACAAAGACAGGTTTCAGTCTGAGTGAAAACAGCAACAGTAATCCCCTTACACAAAAGGGAGCCATTAACAGACCCTAGGAACTACAGAACCATAAGTCTAACCAGTCTCATCTGTAAGGCCATGAAAAGATGAAAAGAATCATCATGGACCTGATCAACAAGGATATAGGTGACCTTCAAACTCTAGACCCACCACAATTTGGCCTTGTTAAGGGTAGAGCATGCTTACTAAACTTAGTAAACGTCTTTGAGAAAGTCACCAAAGACCTGGATGAAGGCAAGATGGTGTATACCCCGCCTGCCTTGACCTGGCCAAGGTTTTTGGTACAATTCTGCACTTAGGTACCATCAAGAAACTATCCCAGCTGGAGATTAAACCTTACATCACTAGATGAGGAGCCAATTGGCTCACTGACAGAACACATACTGTCTAAGCTGGAGACTCAACCTCTACCAATAGAGCTGTTACCAGTGGTGTACCACAAGAATCTGTGCTGGTCCCTTTACTGCGTGGAATCTATTTCTTAGATGTCCAGGTGAAAGAAAGCAGCCTTTGGCTTAGCAAGTTTGCTGATGATTGCAAATTGGGTGCAATCATTAAGTCCCATAATGATGCTAACATATTACAGGAGGGGCTTACACAGACAAATGATTGGTGTCAAAGCCATGGTCTTCAACTAAATGCAAAAAAGTGACATTGTTATTGCCATAGGCAAAGTGGAATTCCCTTATAATTACAGTACTGACAACTCCCACAAGCTCAAACCCAGTGCTGCAAGACCTGGGAATACAGGTAATAGCAATCTGAACTTCAACCACCAAGTTTCCACAACAGTAAGAAGTGCCTACTACATTGTGCACCTCTTAAGTAAGGGCATCGCATCCAGGACTAAGGATGTTATACCACCACTGTACTCGACCCTCATCAGACCAATAAGAGTACAATTTTCCCTTTTGCATGTACCTCACCAGACACCTGAAGCAGCTGAACAAACCACAGGAGTTTCTCATTAAGAAAATACAGGGCCTCCAAACCATGCCATGACATAAGTGGAGAGACTGAAGGCCCAGTCACTGTACTCTGTATTGTATAAGCTGTTGAGAGGCGAGTGATGCCTGGCCTAATTAATCTCTAACACTTCCCTGACAGAAATGCTGCACATCCACAATTCTAATGGGACAAGAGTCACTTGCTCTAGGGATCTTAACCTAGTCTGTGCCATTAACAGGACATGCTTGAAAGACAGATACATCTCCCACAGATGGCCACTCCTATGGAATAAACTTTCAGATCATGTGAAGCAGAGCTCCTCATTGACCCTATTCAAGCATAACCTAGACATATGGATGGGAGACAGCGAATTCACCCCAAGGAAGGCACCCATGTCCCTCTGGACAGGAGTAATTAGTGTTGATCATAGACTTGTTCTGCAAATTATGTCCATCTGGTAAGGAGAATTGTGGCTACTTGGGGTGAACATGGCAAGGTTTGTAAAGGCTGTAGGGCTGCTAGCCTAGTAAAATCCTATAAAACAATAAACATATGCCAACAGTCCTCAGGGGACATATTACTACAACTGTTATAAAAGGAGCATGTAATGCAGTGGCAGCAATGGCCATCATTACATTAGCTCATGTCATAGACTGTAATACCCTCTTGTAGCCATACTTTATATCCTCATCTCAATATAGCATGTCAACGACAGCAACACTGACATGTCAACTGTTCACAGGGTCACAGGACATTATTAGGCTAATGGTCAACATCACATGAAATCTTAGCCATTATTATACCATGCAAAAATAAATCCCTATATCTATATTATGGACAGTATTAAGACTATGTGCATATGTATATATTTGTTGGATTGCATTACATCCTGCCACTGCCTATATGGGATGTGTACCACACCATGACAGAATTAGCAATCACACATGCAGTAGTCTGGAGATAATTTGCAGAGGCTCATGGAAGGACTCTGATTCATGATGTGGGCATGCATATTTGATATGAGGACATCCTCTACTCCTCTGCAGGAAGGATGTCATGTGGCCAGAGGAAAAAGGATGACGCTTGGAGCTACCTGAAAGATACCCCAAGTGGTAGTGAAATGAAGCGCTATTCCAAAGACCATACAATGACCATAGTGTACCATTAGCCACACACACACAGCAGTAGTGTGGGCCTGATTTGAGCACTACACCTTTGTAGATATAGAATATGTAAGCCATGCAATGTTACGGCAGCATCACCGCATATGTCTGACTGTAACAGTGTCACATTGCACTTTATGGAGAATGACATCATTGTATGCTGAAGAGACTATATTGGGAGAAGTGTAGGGCATGAATGTGGGGTCACATATCTGTGTAAAATTGTCTCAAAAGAGATAGCTGTATGTATATATACGCAAGTTGCCTGCTGTCAGATTATAACACCTATACATGTAGGTAAAGTAGCTTGCAAACACAGTCGTTAATGTTACTGCCACAACAGAGGATTGTCGTGATTACTGTCAGAGTACATTATACAGGATGACATCATCACCGCATGCTACAACAAGATGTTCAGAGGAGGGTTTGAGATAGCTGTGGACTCGCATGTCATTCAAAAATTGTCACATAGTGATTGTTCAATGGACACACATATAAATGCAGCAAGAACAGAGCACCTATCTAAGTACTAGAGACCTCAGCATTTAATGCATGTGCCACAGCACAACTCTGACTTTTACAAGACTGCTGCACAATTTATAGTGGATGACATCATTATTAGATGTTTGAGAGGTGATGTTTGGAGGACTGAATGAAATGGATGTGTGGGCATGTACAGCTGTCAAAATATTGGTACTCCATGACATTATATTGATAACTGTAGAATACAGTTATGCTGTTCTGACTAGACAGAGAGAGAGACACACACACACACAAACACCAGATGACTTCACTAAGATTAGAAACCCTACCTAAGTATAGAGTCAAGAGAACAGAGTACTTACCTCAAATGCCACAGCACAAGTCTGACTTTTACAAGGCTGCAGGACAATTTATAGTGAATGATGCCATCATTGGATGTTTAAGAGAAGATGTCTGGGGGTCTGAATGTACTGGATAGCTAGTCATGTACAACTGCCAAGATATTAAGGATCTGCATGTTACCATATTGATGAGTGTGCAGAGTGTAACATTTGCTGTTGTGTTTCCAAAGTACAGGCATACCTTAAATAGCTTTTCAAATGATATGCAAACAGCTGTCCAAATTACTACAAGCATTGGAAAATCTGAATGTGTATTGTCAGTATAAAGATGTCCATGGTAAATAATAAAATGTTATTTATTTCTATAGTGTAGCTGATATATTTGGGAACAAGTACTGAGAGACCAAGTTTCAAGTGCATGGGTGCAGGTAACATATGGCTACAGTGTAAATATGCACTCTGCTTAAAAAGTGCTTTCCCTTTGTTTTTTTATTTACATATGCTTTCATGGGATGAAGACTAAATGGACAGTAAACATAAATAATACATGCTATTGTGTGCTTTCCATAGAGCACTGATAAGCTGCTGTTTTATGCGATTGATGGCAAAGTGTTTGCGCATGCAAGATGCACAGTTCTACTGGTTTGCTTATCACTGTGCAAACATGTTAAGTGATGAGATGCAGCAGTCAGCAGTGTGTATAGTACCGAGTGTAAGCAACACATCTGCTGCCTAGCTGACTCTGTTGCAACAGGTGTAAATACATTGATACAGTTCTTCTGGAGATGAGATGATGTAAGGTTAAAATCTAGGTGTATCTAATAGTTTTAAATATATATGTATAATGCAATTAAATAATTCTTTATCCTACATTCACTGTGTATTACTTTAGTGCAGAGTGGATGAAACCACTGCAATGAAGAGCTGTTCACCTTCACTTAGAATTAATGAGCAATGCCAAACGCCGTGCAAACACAGAGGCCAAAAAGTGAAGGGCTCCAATTTTTATACTTATGCGTGTTGTGATTCTAATTTTTGAACAGATTAAATGTGTTAAAATGGAGTAGATAAGAAAATGTTGAAATGGGGTAAGAGCAAAGGGAAAGCAATACAGGAATGCACAGGAGGGATGGTAGGAAATAACCACAGCTATCCGCTTCAACAGTGTAAAATGGAAATATGTACAGACTATTGGCTAAATTTAGACTGTCACCTCAACAAAAAGGGGCAACAACAATACAATCATGTTGTATAGCCAAACTGGACTGAATAAAGTGTGTCACGAAGATATGTGTACAAAGTGGAGAGCTATGTTATGGACAATATTTTTTGTGGGATAAGTGCCCTTTTTTTTCTTTTCTTTCAGTAAGAGAAGAATTTTGAGTAAGAGAAGTAGGTATTTCTGGATCAGGTAAGTAGGGTAGCTGAGGAAAGCAGATGCAAATAAACAGGACAAACAAGACAAGGCGCAGGTATGAGAGGGGCACAATATGCTGGGGGACATTATCATTGGGATTAGGGAGGGGACAATAGATGCCCATGCTTGTCAAACATGAGGACAATGAGGATCTAGTCCTCACCCACAGGACTGTCATCCCTGTCCCCTTACTACACTGGCTGTTGGAGTGCTTGATGTCTTCTCCTATGGACCATAATTGAGAGCAGCCTCTTCATCCAGTATAGGTGTGAAAGGTTTCGCTAGGAAAAAATATAAAATTTCAAAATTTCAAGACTTATCTGTTCTATAGTAACAGTCACCCCATCTTTCACATATAGAAGCAAACTTGATCTGAGGTACTTGGGATTGGAGCATTATGGGTAAGGGAGAAGCTTGAGTAATGGCTGAGTTGAATCCGAGGGATCAGATCTAAACCCATCAGTTGAGAACAGAATGAAAATTGACATCAGATCCCGTTTTATACTTGTGAACAGTGTTTCTTAGGTTTGATCCTTAAAAGACAAATGTGGGACTTGAACCATGATCTACAGATAGTATACACTGTGTGGATCACCATGTTTAGCAGATGAGCTACACAGACACGTGTGATTCACAGGTGTAGTTTGTGTGTTGGTTATCACAGAAGTACATTATATGACATTATTTGTATTTCTGTTTCCCATTTTCTCTAAGCCATGCAACATGCAAACACTGGTATTAAAAACGTGTGTGAAACACTTGTATTAAAAAATATATGCATATAAAATAAATATTACAAAATAAATGTTAGTACACATGAAAATTTTTTCACAAAGCTAGATTTGAACTCTCATACCAATGAACCTACAAAACACAGTAAGGGTGTCTTTTCCCTCAGCCACAGAAGCAGCTTTGCAGCAAGAATGAAAATCATTCTGCATACAAGTCCAAAATCATCCACAGCATTAACAAGCTATATTTCACTTGTACACTTCTGAGTTTTGTACATGTGTTAATTTCATATGTAGTGCAATAAGTGATCACACAACCATTTAATGACTATTGTTTGCAGAAATGCATCTCTATCTTATTCTTGTATGGTATACATTCTTCTCTTATCTGAGCAGTAAGCTGGGGCATGCCGTCTGTAAGGCATTTTTTATCACTGTCCTTAAAATATGTGAGGATATGAAATGGCAATAGTATACAATTTTCATGAAATGCAGGGTAGGTTGGACACTACAGAACAGAAGCTGTGAAATGAGTGCAGCTTACTAACATTTAAAACCTTGACACAATTACTTTTACACTTTGCAAGTCTAACCTGCCTGCCATACCCACTGGAGGTAAGGGAGTTTGAATTGTTGTGTTTTCCTTCTCCCTACCAGTAATCATTTGCAGTGGCAATCCATTAGCAAACACTGAGGGAGTGCCTGCACTATGTTTACATCTGCTACACAGAGCCATGAATTTGGGATTCAGCAGTTCTAATGAGTTCACACCTCATTTGCATATTCACCCTGCTCACAAGCCTGAATCTACACTATAAAAAAGGGGACAGTGTAGCTAGGGAACCTGAAGCTGAGGAGACTTGTTTATATGGATAACACAGAAGATTGCAATTACTTTGGATTTATCTGCACAGAAGACTACTGATCTTGATAAGGTATGACTGTGCTTTTCAATTATATAGTGGAATTGATCACAATAGTAAGAAAAAATATATATGCATTAGCAAATGCTACTTCTATCTGTATGAACTTTAGACATTTACTGATGGTATAGGCACTTTTGTCAGGGCATTTTACTTTCTCAGATTCAAAGCCCTAACAACTTTCATCACAAGTGTCACTGTTACAGCTGTTTCTCTTTACACTCTTCTATTGTTATTTTAGTGAAATGTAAATGTCTTGTACCGTCAGTGACACAAGGGTGTTAACCTTCTAGGATGGACCATAAACACTTTTAGGAGAGAGTTGGCCACAGGTAGAGGTAACTGGCAATTGCATAAAAATGAAATGTTCTGTGGTAAAGATGCACACATGATTTGGGTACAGTTTCTTTGACAGCATGTATAACAATTCAATGTTTTATTCCTTTGTTTGGTACAAAAATGTCATATGCCTGTTGTTTTGGAGGTGGGGAGCCAGGTTCCATTTCTGTGTTGGCACAACCAAAATGTTTTTACAGAGGTGACATTTGCTTTACTATTGCTACTCCTTGGTTTTTGATCAGACCTTTGTTTATGCATGACTGTGATCTGTTCAAACCACATTACCCTTTTTATATTTAAATAACTTGAAAGTTTTTACTTTCTCCTGTGGGTATTATTAAAAAATATCTGTTTATAACTAAGCAGGACTGCTATTTATTTGATATTTATGTGTAGTATCCTTCTTTTGTGTTTTATGTCACCTAGGACTATGACAACTAAGCTTCCCAATCCTTGCAACCCCCCCCCCCCTTCAGTGATCCTGAAAACAATATAATCATCCAATCCATCATTTTCAGCAATATGGTGCCTTTCTGCTTGAGAAAGGATGTAGAGATATGCCTGGAAGAATGCAAACTTTGAACCAGAATGTGAACAATATGAATGCTGTTGAAGAACGCAACAGGACATATGATCTGGTGTGTCACAGGGCCAATGACATGATTTCATTGGCTTGGAGGACAGCAGCTGCAGTGGCCAGTGGACAGCTGGCTACTGGGGGGTTGCTACAGAGTTATCACTGACACCAAATGAAGAGTTCCTGCCCACTGTCTGGGATCCAGAGAGTTCAGTGGAAAGTGCACAACAGCATGTAATTGATGTTGATGCTGCTGTTTCAGGGAAGACAAGTATGTCCCAAGAGAAACTTCCAGGTAGGCTTACCTATGTCAATTTTTAAATATTTCCTGTATAGTAAAACACTGAAAGCAATACGTAACTTGGTTTAATAACATTTTTTTTGGGGGGGTGGGAACTAGTTATAGATTGATATGATGTGGAGTTATCTGCACATGGTAAGCCAAACATTTTTATTTCAGTACTGATGAGCATTTCACAAAAATATTTACTTATCCATATGTGTGAGGATGGTGTCAGAACTCTGTGTGTATTGCTGTACCATCCATGACAGTGATGTACCATCCATCCATGACAGTGGCACAAGTGTCAGCTTGTTAGCATATATTGAACTGTAGTAGTGTAGCTATTAACTTCTTTCCTGTGTTTGTTGTTTATTATCACAGATTATCCTGACAGTGGAAGTGTAGGACCCATACCACCTAATGTCAGAGTATAATCAGGCTCTGATGTTGATGGTGGCCAAACACAGGCACAGTTGGGGATGCAGAGGTTGAATCTGACAAGAAGGTCGACATTCAGCCAGCCCCTGTAATTCCATCGGACACAGCCAGTAGACCTATGCAAACCCATTCCAGTGAGCCCTCAGATATTGGAGAGGTGGAGGGTGACACACTTGATCAGGGTACTGTGATTACTGCAGCTTATGTCCGTTGACTCTGGCCACAGCCACAGTATGGCCAAGATGCCATGTCGGAGGGTTGTTTGGGTTGCTTGGAGGAAGCCTTCTGTCCATCCTCCACCTGATCCAGGTGTGTCTTTCCATACCACTCGAATGTTTAGGTCCATCATAGAGGCACAGACATGTTCCAATAGGGCCTCCAAGAAAATGCTAAGGGTTGAAGATGTGGAATGACTGACTCCACCATGTTGCTGATTCAATGGATCAGATAAATGGCACATTGGAACAGGTGGTGTTTGTGATGGATCATCACCTGGAGGGGGACGGCATCCACATGGGCATAGGTCAGCCACATCATCTGATATTAGCCAATGTGGCTGTGTCCAACCATGCTCCCATAGTGACAATTTTTCCACTGCTGTGTCAGTGGTTGAGGTATCTACATGCAGATGTGGCAGGCCATGGGGTCATGGTCCTGGGCATACTTATGAAGAGATCCAGCAGACATCAGTCAAATTCAGGTAGCAGAAGTGCATCTGACTGTGGGCATAGACATGTCAGTGCAACTCATGGCAGAGTCAATTCTCGGGGTCAGTGACGACTATTAACAGGGCTTGGCTGTGTTCTTGCAGAGACGCACCAATTTCACTTGGAGTGCCCATACAGACACAAACACACAACAGTTCCATAGGTCAGTTATGAAGCTTAAAGCTCATCTGTCTCACTGGCCATTTGACACAATCCAAATGTCTGTTTCTCTTTCTTACTCACACACTCACCTTTTGTGTCAGCCTGTGCTTCCTGCCCCCACCCCCCCACACACGCCCACCCTGTGCAAATGACGATAACTGGGCCATATCCTTGTATTCTATCTTTTGGATTCTGGGATATGCAAGTCTTCTATCTGATGCTCAGAGTGCACAGCTGACATAGTGCTTAGTATATTGGTGAATGTGATGCTGTTTTACTAGTCGTACTGCTTTCTTACAGGTTTTTCTAAAGTTTACATGCCTGAAAAGCTCTTACAGCAACAAAGCTGGTCCAAGCCGTAAATAAAAGTGGGACAAAAGGGTGAACAATAGGGTGACCAGACAGTTGCTAGAATAACAGTTTTTGCATCACTATTTCTAAGATTTTATTTTGAGATATGAAGTCGGAAACTGAAATTCTGTCATTAATTCCTAACTTCTCTCTCTAATGATTTTCCAGTACAAAAGTATGAGGCCAAACTAGACATTCTGTGACGATCACTAATTTTGGGAGGTGTGAATGTGTGAATCTTTAATGCCCGAGACACATGTATTCAAGTAAGTCACAGTTGTCACATTTTGAAGTCATTGCTGTAAAAATCAACCACATTTTGCTTAATTACATTAAGCAAGTAACAGTATACGAGGATATGTCATTCATTTGTATTATTACACATTTCTTTTCTATTCCATGTTCAACACTTACCTTGTAAATCTGGCAGTTGCTACAGTTTTAGTTCAGGGCTGACTCTCTGTCGCTAGGAATACACAGTCATTATATGGGTAAGCAAATGTTGTGAGTGTTGCCTGGCATCAATGTTACTATATGCATGTGTGTAGGATGAAGGTTTTGGCCCCTTAGGTGGTGAGTGTCCTAAGCGTTGCCTCTTGGCTAATGTGAGGACATATTGAGCACGCCTATGTCGGCCTGCACCCACAACAGCTGCTGGTTCCCTCTCTGACTCCTCACCTGTGTGCGGCTGTGGTGACCTTGCTAGTGGTGGTGAGATGTATGCACCTTGCCCTTGCTGATCCTGCGGAAGCTATTTTCTCAGGATAATGTTGTGGAGCATGGCACAGAGATGAAGATTTCAGCACTTGTACACGGATTGGACTACAGGTCTCCACCAGATATATCTAGGCATCAGTGCCGCAACTTCAGCAGTCCAAACACACACACTATATTTCTTGTTTGAGCGTGTGCCTCATTATAGTGTTCTTCAGTTGGTCTGTGTGTATTTCTGATGGGCGTCATTAGCCACGGTTCCAGTTCCAGTGCATAACCTGCATCCCCCACTAAATGACCCTGTGGGATACACCCCCTAGTAAACATATCATACAGCTGGGAGGTGTGCCAGATATGTGAGTCATGGTAACTGCCTGGTTTGCCAGCAAACACATTCATGATGATTCCCTTAGTGTTACTCAATCCTTGGCAATTAATGGAGTAGAAGCCCTTTCTGTTCATGTACATCCTTCTCTGTTCCCCAGGAGGTGCTTTGATCTCTGTGTGCAGTGTCTATGGTACCCAGTACACCAGGGTACTATGCTACAGGGTAGAACTCCTGTATATTTGTGGCCCTGTCCTCAGGTGTACAGGGAAACTATAGTCACTGGCATGTAGGACCATAGTACTCGGGAATTGCTGGAGTATCCTGGATGCTGATGCCTGTGACACCCCCAGCATGTCCCCTATTGGTCTCTGAAAGGTTCTTGTAGCTAAAATTCTAAGTGCTACACATACCTTTGTCTCCCATCGGTTTGCCCTTCTTCTGAGTTGAGGATGACAGAGGTCGCAGAGTTCCAGCAGTGTGTGTCTATCCACCGTGCACACACTACAGTTTCCACCTCATATAGACTGTGAAAAGTTAAATGGGGTCTAAAAATCCTTCTCCTTCTTGGCCTTGGTCTAGTAACATCAGCAGCATAAACGTCAGCCTACTGCATATACGCATGAATTAAAGCAACAGCAGCCCCAACATAGTTTCTGTGTACAAAAGTTTCCACGGTACTATTTCAACAAGGTTTTGGAATTCGCAGGGAAAACCAGCATTGAGTTTGCACAGTTGCTTTATAGCTTGTTAAATAGCTCCTCCATCTTGGATTGGTTGATTAGCTTACAATTCAGCTGCTTATGCTGTAAATAGAATACCACAGTGTTTATCATGTTTTTGCGGCTCTACATGCCATGTAGAGTTGCTTACTGAATCCAAAATGGTGCGCTACCATCTTAGCAGACTATGTAGGGTTTATTGAATCTGCCCCAGAAAGATGAGAGAGAACAACTGATTTTATTTTTTGTGGCAGGCTGAAACTTTAACCAGTTTGCTTCTTGTAGCTCAAGTATTGACTAATATTGAGTTGACAAGACATACCCTGAACCATTAAACCCTACACACTCTATCACTGCAGTATTGTGCCCTTTTTCAATTTCTGTTCTCTCTTAATATTGCATATATTTAACTTTTGCTTACTTTGGTTTGTTACTTTTCAGATGTTCACTTTTGTAGGACTTCAAGCCAATTGTTCTGTCATACAGCTTTTATTTACAAAATGTTTATGTTAATATTCTCTGGCTCAGTTACATTTCATCAGTATGCTCACAGGTGATAAATACATCCATCAATAGAGGTTTGTACAATACTGCTGTAAAGCATTTTGTATCTCATACTCCCATATTGCTCAGTTCTGGTACATATCTGTCCCATGTTACTAGTTCTGGTACATATCTGTCCCATGTTACTAGTTCTGGTACATATCTGTCCCATGTTACCAGTTCTGGTGCATACCTGTTCCATGTTACTAGTTCTGGTGCATACCTGTCCCATGTTACTAGTTCTGGTACATATCTGTCCCATGTTACCAGTTCTGGTGCATACCTGTCCCATGTTACTAGTTCTGGTGCATACCTGTCCCATGTTACTAGTTCTGGTGCATACCTGTCCCATGTTACTAGTTCTGGTGCATACCTGTCCCATGTTACTAGTTCTGGTGCATACCTGTCCCATGTTACTAGTTCTGGTGCATACCTGTCCCATGTTACTAGTTCTGGTGCATACCTGTCCCATGTTACTAGTTCTGGTGCATACCTGTCCCATGTTACTAGTTCTGGTACATATCTGTCCCATGTTACTAGTTCTGGTGCATACCTGTCCCATGTTACTAGTTCTGGTGCATACCTGTTCCATGTTACTAGTTCTGGTGCATACCTGTCCCATGTTACTAGTTCTGGTACATATCTGTCCCATGTTACTAGTTCTGGTGCATACCTGTCCCATGTTACTAGTTCTGGTGCATACCTGTCCCATGTTACTAGTTCTGGTGCATACCTGTCCCATGTTACTGAGAGAAAATAACCAGTGATATCTTACCTAGTAAGACATTAGGTTATAGGGGGGAATACGAATAGCAAAGTCTAATTCCATGTTCAGTTCATACAGTGCTTCTGTTAGTGCTGTTATACAAAGTAGGCAGCATGAATTATTACACTAAACCATGCAACGTGATAATCAGATTTCAGAAATTGATGTTATGTCATCATGAATTATTAGACTAAACCATGTAATGTGATTATCAGATTTCAGAAGTCGATGTTATGTGATCAAATTGGCAGTTCAGCACAGAAGATTAAGGCTATGAACTGCTAACAGACTTCATCCTCTAATCCAGGATTTTATTCCCTGAATCTTGACTCGGAGCAAGTTACTTGACCAGACAGTGCTCCTTCATAGTCCATCTAAAGAAGCTTGTGCCTAGTAAATACTCAAGGTTAACAAATTAATAACAATAATGCAGAAGTGCTACAGGAGATTAAGAAAACTATTTTAGATACACTTAGATCAGTAGCACAGTCTGTTCTTTTGGCAATACTAGTTTTTGAATGTCATCATTTTTCTGTACAATTGGCATTTTCCTTGCATTGTCTTCTGAATGGTGCCAGCAGGCTGCTGAGAAGGAGAGCACTGCAGGACATTCAACAGTGGACACAGCCAGATTTCCAAACTGTTATGTAATCTAAGAAGTCATGAGTAAGGATAGCGTTGCATAAATATTAATACTTAGATATATATTTGTATTTCTGTAATTATTTAGGAAGGCTTTAGGGGTAATTCAGTGTGCTCAGAGTAGAAAGGACTCCCTCATGTCTTCAATATTCTGATTACTATCTGCAAATTAACACTGGGTTTGGGTTTATAAAAGCATAAAACAGCAAATGTTATGGAAGATTCAGGTACAAACACAGAGCCTAAATGCAATGCTTATTCCCCCTGAATAACTCTGGACACAAAAAGACAAGACGTGATATACCTGAGATTTTGAACAATTAGGGAAGGATTACTTGTTCATTTTTGACCTACCAGTTCCCTACATACTACAAAAGCTGGAGATCTTAGGTAACCAGTTTCATATTGCTTTTCATGTCTCATACCTTCCTAATACTTACCGCTGTTAATAACACGTGCAACATATAATTACTTTCATGAATTCCCTCAACTCTTTCTATTACCACCATTTCTTCAGCAAAAGCATCATAAATGTAATTTACATTATCAGTTATGTGGTCCAAGCACAACCAAGACTTACATAGGAAGAGCAGAGGCTGGAACATAATCTCATCATATAGTACCTTATGAAGATTATAAATATAACACAAGGAAAAAAAAGGACAACCATATCATGGATTATGATCTGGTTACCAATCATAACCAGTTGTTAATGTAGTTCTTTCCAGTATATGGAGCTTTAGCTGCCCCAATGCACTATGACATACAGATTAAAAGACATGTAAGAACACAATGCGCTTTACAACAGTGTAAACTTTAACACACTTAGTGCTGCCACACAGATAACAGGCAGAAGGGAAGTGGATCTCTAATCAACAAACAGATAAAAACTGTTGGGCACTTTATATCACTACAGTTCTTTGTGTGTCTGTGTGTTGGTGACTGCTATGTGGGCTGTATGGATGGGCAGAGTGGGCATCTTCCAATATTTCATGGATATTTCCTATTTATTGTTAGTAGCAGAAGCTTAGCAAGGTTGGGTCAAAGGGGGCATTTGCCCCAGGTGCAAAGTACTAGACGACTCGATTGAGATGTGCACTTTACCTATATATTTTTTTTTATTCTTCACTTAGCTGAAGAGGTGTAGGTCTGCTACAGAGTAAGCTGAAGTGCATTCTTTCTGTTTCCTGAACTGCTAAAGGGGTGTGGATCAGTTTTGGAAGTAGGAGGCAGACTGGTACAAATGTACCAATATACCAATCGGCTTGCTACTGTGTAAACCAAGGTGGGTTTCTTTGCTCTTGTGGGGGGCCATGGTTGTACTGCAGGAAACTGACTGGCTTGCTACAGACTAAACCAAAGGGCTTTTTTTTCTACGGAGGGAGTGGAGCACTACATAAGGAAGCACTGGGTGCTTGATAGGTCAGCTATGACTCAGACTAGCAGTCACCCTACCAGTCTGTACTGGGAGTCAGGGATGCATGACGGAACTGGGAATTTAAAAGTATTACATATTTTGTAATAATAAAGCTGTCAGGCATTAGTTTTGTAACTGTAAACCTGTTAGTCCATAAACTCTGTCATCAGAAAGGTGCACAACAGGCTTAGGACTTTGTAAATTATGGAGTATGATCACCATGTTCCATGTACTAAAAATGGTAATTTCCTAATTAATGACTCAACACCAATCCCAGTTGAGGCTAGGTTCCTAAATTTGAAATTATCGAGTACGTCTCATGTACAGTGCAGTTAATTACATTTCATAAACTCTATAGTGCGAAAGCAATTTGTATGGATGGGAAGAATGGACATTGGGGAGAGTGTCAAAGATGCAGCTTTCAGAACACTTTTTATTTTTTTGACACCAGTGCATAGCTTAAGTTATATACACCTTTCCTATCGTACTTTGCCTGCATGTTTCTGTTTCATTTTGTATAAATTCACTTTTTTGGCTTCTTGAGCGTCCCGCGAGGTAGTACCACCCACAGTGTGATGTCACTATACACACCCCCTTCCCTGTCTACGGTTCTCTAAATCTGACCCTGCTTCACATTTCCAACCTTGTTTTCATTCCTAGTGGAAATCGGAAACAACACTGCTTTGGTTCCCAAAGGCACTGATCTCTATCTATGAAGCTTCGAGTTTTACAAAACAAAATCACAGTTTTGAAATAAAAAAAAAAAAAAAATTTGAATGCCTAAATAAGGCAATATAGTTAAACTGTAGCCATCTTCTTTTGATCACTTCCTTGCCATACCTCTTAATTTCTTTGCAAGAGTCAAGCTAAGGTCAAAGGACCCAAGATCCTGGACAAATTTTAAAGAGTATTCGAATTATTTTAGAACGAGCGGTTTCCATTAACGAGCATTTTCTTTGAAACAATATGAAACGTTAATGGGGACACTGCAGTATGTAAAGCTTCTGATTAATGCCTCAGACCGAGTTCTATGTCATAAAGTGCACTTTTACATTAATTTTGTGCGCAATTTAAATGATTTGTGCTACTGCAGTAAATGTATTTGTTCGTTTTTGGTAATAACACCTGCAGATAATTGAAGTGACATTGCAGTGCAGTTTTGACACTTTTTTATCTAGGTTTACTTTTTATTTACTTATTTATTTTAGTTCATAATGCATTTGTGATTTAAAATTTACTGAGCAGTAAAACATTTACAGTGCATATTGGCATTTACAAAGAAATGCCGGTTTGTCCCGGTTGCATAGTTTTTCCTAATAATAGTTACAACTGCTGTTTCTAAATGTAATAACTGCTTTTAACAAGAGCTCTTGATTTGTGCACTAACTCCAACAGTATTTTCTTTTTTTTGGGGGGGAGGGTGTTTATAATACATGCTGCAGTCAAAGTTCTGCAGGTTTAATTTTTTTCCATGCATTATTCTTTATTCAATGCTGTTGGGCTACATAGCAATGCCATAGTTTTCATCTGATCTACAAGCTCAGGAACAAATCCAAAAATGATCAGGGAAAATAAGGGGCACTTTAAAACAGCACTTGTAGGTTGAGAAATTGACAAAAAGTGTTGAGAATGTGAATTAACATGCATTTCCAGAAGTAAAAGACTGTAACTCTAATTATTAAGTATTATCCATCTATGTTGTTCCAAAATCATCAGTTTTAGGAGGAATTAGGAGGGACAGAAGAAGTTTTTTTTAGCCAAACTCGGGTTCATTTGAAAGATAAGGGCAGCAAGGTGTTATTTCCATGCCAATCTATTCTGCAATAGTGTTCTATCATGTTGCATTCTACAAATAAGAGTAAAGAATGCTAGACCACTGTCTATTAAATATTAACTCTCTCATTTTTTATGTGCTAAAATAAATAAACACTTGGGCCAGTGACGAACAGGCAGCATTGCTGCCATCACTGTTGTACGCCTGTCGGCTATCATTCACAGCCTAGTCCATGCTTTTGGAGGTCCTGTAAACACACACACCATATCCCTCAACTTTTCATATTTTTGCATATTCTGGCAAATCACTGAGGACTAAAGTCACTAAGCAATGACCCACATACAAGTTTCAGACTTTATATAATTCAGAAAATGTGTGCTAACATAAAACCAGTTATTCTAGCAACTTTCTAAGTTTATAAGAGCGATATTTAAAATATGTCCCTGTTGTTGAGCCTTTGTCCTCCCATTAATTTAGGCTTTGGCCAGATTTCTTCAGCTAAGAAGTTGAGAGGTATGGCTGTCACCACTCTGTCTGTGTAACAAATACACATTACTGTAACCATAATTATATTATGTTTTAGTTTTGGCAAGGTCAAACCAGGTACTTTAATTATGAAGTGGATATGGAGGTCATTTGTGGATGAAATGATTGGCCCTGCTGATATCTGTTGTAATTCAATAATTCTGACTTGGCAATTAGTTTGCCAGACTAATGATCATTTGAATAAAGGGGGAATACATGTTATGTCTCCTGTTTGAATTAGTGGAAAAATACATTGCAGTAACCATTTTTTCACTATTTTTTTATCCCAGCATGGTCAAACCAGATGCTGTAGATAGGCAATGGGTATGAAGGCTGACTGTAGATAAAATTATTAGCCTTGCTGTTTGCTGCTTGCAGTTCTAACTTTGAATGACTAGTGAGCATGCAGGCGAATCAAGCTGGAATAAAAGTTGTGATTAGTGTTTGGCGAACCAAAAATACCTTAGTGTAATAATTATTACTACTTTTTATCATGAGTTTAAACCAGATGCTTTTAGCATGTAGTGGGTGTGGGGGACTGTGGATAAAGACTGTCACAACTGTTTGGTGTTATAATTCTGGATTTGCAAGACAAATACATACTACATGCTTTTTTAGGTGATTACTATGCTTGCCTTGTTGAGTACCTCCTAGACGTTCGCACAGCTGTGTAACGTCACTGCATGAGTCCACTTTTTTTTTTTTTTTAACTTTTGCCTGTAAGCCGCACTCAGTCAGGTCCATTTCAGTAAAACACGGGACCAGATTGGTTGCAGCAGACAGACAGCCAGGGAAGTAAGTCCTATTTTTTTTTTTTATTTAAATTTATTTTATTTACTTTTATTTACCAGGATAGTCCCACTGGGCAAGAATCTGTTTTCAGCAGAGGCCTGAGGAGAAAAGCTTCGGAGTTACCTATGTAGCTCTCAACCTCTTAGCAGAAAAAGTCCTGACAAAGCCTCAAAGATATGGACACATTTTAAATATTTTTTAATAACCTTAGAAAGTTGCTAGAATAAACGGTCTTGTGTTACCATGCATTCTCTGAAGAATATGACGTCTGAAACTCAAATTAATATTATCAAGTCATTATTTAGTGAATTTAGTCCTCACTGATTTCCCCCAACAATTTATTTTAGTTATTTGATATTTGTTTGCCAGGAAGGTCTGACTGGGCTGAACAGGTCCATTTTCAGCAGAGCAGAGGTCTGGGGAGAAAAGCTCCACTACAGTTTTAAAACATTACAAGAAATGTAATAAGAAAAAAAAATAACAACCAATATTACAACAGATAAGAGGTCATGCAAAAAGAATAATAAAGAAGTTTGTCATATTAGAGAGAGTGAGGAATTTATTAGAGGTGGCAGGAAGAATAGATAGAAGATGTAGAAAGAATAAAATAAGATAAAATACTGGTAGTGGGCAGGGGGAAGTAAAAGTGGATTATTTAGTATGGGTTGGAGCATGCACAAATCCATGAACTTGCTAAGTGTGTTTTGAGAAGGTTTTTAAAGGTTATTTTGTTGGCCATGGTTTCATAGCCAGTGTTAGGCACCCACTGAACCTGGAGAGTCCCCAGTTATCTCCCCGCATTCGAAGACACCTACACAAAGCAGTTGTGGGTTTCTCTACCTCCTCCGTGCCTTGTTCAGCACCTCCTATATGACTGCATGGTTTGTAATGTCACCACTTGAGTCTGCTTTTTTTTTAAACTGTTGCCTGTAAGCTGCACTCAATCAGGTCCATTCCAGTAAAGCAAGGGACCTGACTGGCAACAGCTAGACAGCCAGGGAAGTAAGTTGTATTTTTTTTTTTATTTCATTTTATTTTATTTACCAGGATAGTCTGACTGTGTGAGAACTCATTTTCAGAGGAGGCCCTGGGAGAAAAGCTCCAAAGTTACCTCCACAATTCTCAACCTCTTAGTGCAAAAAATCTTGACAAAACCTCAAAAATTGGGACACATTTTAAATATTGTTATAAGCATAGAAAGTTGCTGGAATAAACGGACTTGTGTTACCATGCATTTTCTGAAGGATATGATATCTGAAACTCAAATGACTGTCATTATTTACTGAATTCAGTCCTCACTAATTTGCCACAACAAATAATTTTATTTATTTAACATTTGTTTACTGGGAAAGTCCGACTGGGCTGAACAGGTCCATTTTAGTGGAGCAGAGGCCCGGGGAGAAAAGCTCCACTGCAGTTTTAAAACATTACAAGAAATATAATAAAACAATATTTTTACAAGCAATATTACAACAGATAACTTGTCATGCATAAAGAATAACAAATAAGTTTCCCATATTAGAGAGAGTGAGGAACTTGTTAGAGAAGGTAGGAAAATAAAAATAAGATAAAATATTGGTAGTGGGTAGGGGAAATTAAAAGTGGGTTTGGGATGGAACACAGAGAAATCCATGAAATTGTTAAGTGTGTTTTGAGAAGGAAGTTACTTTGTTGGCTG
The DNA here is from genome assembly GCF_019279795.1 of Protopterus annectens. Lineage (NCBI taxonomy): Eukaryota > Metazoa > Chordata > Ceratodontiformes > Protopteridae > Protopterus > Protopterus annectens. The sequence continues at coordinate 43,955,040 of NC_056745.1, forward strand.
TGGTTCTAATGTTAAGGGGCAAATTGTTCCACATTTTAGCAATGAAGTTGGCAGCACTGTTTTTACCTCTGGTTATGTTGATTAGTAATTTATTACTGAATCTTACAATGCATTTGTTTGATTACTGGATTAATATGTCTTGAAGGACTGGTGTTTTTTCAGTTTGAATTATTTGATGGGCCATTGTCAGTTGGTTGAGGGTAAGCAGATTTGGTAGTTCTAACCAGGGTAGTTGTTTAAGGGCCTGGCAGTGATGAGATCGATAGGCGAGACTGGTTGTGAAATTTTGCTGTTTTGTTGCAACAGCAATTTAGTTTAGTTAAGTCAGATTTGTTAAGGTTAGTGAAATGGGGGGATGCATAGCAAAGTGTGAAGACTGGGTGGGTTCTATCAATAATTGTTTTAGTATTGTTGATGAGGTATTTATTGCACCTGTGTAGAGTTCCAAATTTTTTATGCACTTTAATCCAAAAAGAAAACATGAAGCAGGTAAACGGATCCTTCAACAAAGTAGTCAAAATGTAAAGCAAAAACAGAAGAAGGATCCAGACCACAGCAAATAAAATCATATATTTAATGAAAAAAGACACAGGGTAAGCGCTTTCACAGCTTGTCTGATGAAGCAGCTTGCAGCTGCGAAAGCGCTTACCCTGTGCCTTTTTTCACTAAATATATGATTTTATTTGCCATGGTCTGAATCCTTCTTCTGTTTTAGCTTTACATTTTTATGCACTTTATTGTTTGGGGAATGTCCATATCAAATTTCATGTTTTGATCAATGATGACCCCTAGAAGTTTAGTTTGGGTTACATGAATAATGTAGGTATTGCCTATTAGAAGTGATTGTGAAAGGAGTGGTGGGAGTAATGGCTTTGGTGGGGTGAAACAACATCAGTTTAGTTTTGTCTGGGTTAAGAATGAGATGAGAATTGGCTAGCCAGTTTTCAACTGCAGTAAAGGACTCGTGTTATTTTTTGAATTTGTTGGAATGATGAGGCAGAACTGATTAGGGGTGAATCATCTGCATATTGGACTAATGTGGAATGTGAGCTGCAGTATGAAGGTTGCTGGTAAAGTTGTTAAAAAGGTGCAAGTTATAGAGCCTTGAGGAAGTCCTAAAGTAACAAGCAGAAGTGGAGATAGGATGTTTTGCTATTTTACTGCCTGAGTATGACCTGAAAAATAGTCTTGGAACTGTGTAATAGTGGAGTAACTCAGATTAAGATTGGAAAGTGCAGATAAGAGTTTATTGTGAGAAACTGCATCAAAAGCCTTAGGGAGCTCTAGAAAGGTAGAAGAAATGAGTTTACCTTTGTTATGGTGATAGCTAATGGTATTGGTGAAGCTGAGAATGGCTGTTGTAGTTCTATGATAAGGGTGAAAACCACGCTAAGTGGTTGCCAGAAGTTTGTTGTCTAAGAGATAATGTAGGATTTGTGAATGAATGCATTTTTCTAGGATATTTGGTAAAGAGGATAGAATGGCAACAGGGCAATAGTTTGATAGTCCTATAGAATTCCTTTCTTTATGTAGTGGTATTATGAGATATTTCCCAGAAGGTGGGTATGTGGCATTTTGATATGGATTGCTTGATTAGTATAGAGACTGAGAATGAAATGTCATTGGCTATAATTTTAACAAATCCAGCTAGTAAATTATCAGCTACAGGTGTAGTGGGTTTGCGTTTATTTAGGAATTTTTTTCATAGTATTTGTTGGTATTGGTTGCAGAGAGAAGTTGTTATTCTGGGCTGTGAGTGAGAGGTTTCGAGGAAGTGAGGAGTAGCTCTTATTTGTGAGGGCTAGGACAGATTTAGTAAAGTATTTATTAAACTGTGTGGCGATACTGTCTGTAGAGTTACTGGTTGTTGGGTAAGGGGGACCAATTTGCCTGGTTATAGAATTTTAAGATGGCACACCAGAATTTTTGTGGGTTATTTTTGTGTTTTGGGTGTTGGTGTATTTTTTTTTTTTTTATCAAGCTTAATTTGTTTTTTGGCTTTATTCCTTAATTCTATGTAATTTTGTAGATTTGTCAATGTTTTATTGTGAATCCATGTCTCCCAAGCTTTGTCTTTGTTTTAAAAGTGATACTGAACCTTAGTGTGGAAGATAGACAGTTACAATTCTATCAATAAGGTTTCCCTAATAGTTTTTGTTTTGGTATCAATAATGTTGATTAATATTTTTAAAGTAGCACCAAGTTAGACAACACTTTAGCACTTTAGCTCTGCTAACCAAATTGAATTGTCTAGCTACTGTTCTCTGGGTATAACTGCACTGGAACCTGAGGCTATTGAATTAGGATGCCGTTACGAGGAGGGGCCATACATTACTAGATAAAACAAAATGAAAAAATATATAATTGCGGGGGGAAGGTATCAGGGATGTGCTGCAGCTGGTACTGGTACAATTTACAAGGGGCTTAAGTAGATTAACACTATTGTATTGTACATACAACTATTAAAAGCTTGTGGATAAGGTTTTAGGGAACCAAGAGGACATGCAAACACCTGAAACGTCCTACATAGCAAAAAACTGTTTCAGTCAATTGGGGATTTGACTGAACAGTTTAACTTACCTACAAGCATATTCATGCAGGGCTGACGAACATGAATACTTTACTGTGCCTTGCTGTAGTGCTGTCTTCATGTGAGGGTGTCTATGTCCTATGTGCAACAGTCTGTATAGCTGTCTGTCTTGTGTGTCTCTGCACTATGTGAGGGAGTCTGTGTGGATGTCTCTTCAGTCTTGCTGTAATGCTTTGTTTTGTGTAGGTGTCTGTCCTGTATTTGGGAGTCTGTGTGTGTGCTGATGTTCAGTCATGCTGTAGTGCTGTCTTCATCATATGTGGGTGTCTATGACGTGTGTGTGAGAATCTGTGTAGCTCTCTGTCTTGTCCTGTATGAGGGTCTGTGTGGCTGTCTTTATTCAGTTTCGCTGTAGTGCTGTCTTTGTCTTCTGTGTCTATGTGCTGTGTGTGGGAGTTAGTGTGGGTGCCTTAGTGTACCTGTGTGGGACTGGCTACCTTGATGCGGTACAGAGGCTTGTTGTAATGTAACAACTTTGCTACTAAATTTCAGTCAATGTGTGAGTGTACTTCTGAGTGGCTGCCTTGCTGTGGTACAGGGGCTTGTCATAATGCAGCATTGGTACTAAATGCCAGTCAGTGTGTGTACTTTGGCACTTCCAAGTCTTTTTAATGGTCTGAATGTAGTAACACTATGCAGTGATGGCTAAACAGTGCTGGATAAGCTTAACAGGGAAGGGGCATGATGGCAACATGGTCAGACTTTATATTCTCCTGGGTAGAGCCCCAACTTGAAACTTGCTGGGGGCCCCCAAAATGCTAGCACCAGCCCTGCTTGAGGTTGGTATATTTAGTTAGGGAGTGGGGGCAGGTTTTAAATAATGCAGTTTGGGTGATGGTCGCTATGTTGGTCCGCTAGTTAGTTTCCCCATGGAAAAAATGTGTTGAGGTGAATGTTCGATTAAGTTAGTATTTGCTGTATTATGGTGGATCAACAATGATTCTATGAAGATACAGTTCAATGAACTATTATAGACCCATTTAATGGTATATGTAAGCTTGAGCATGAGTTGTAAAGCATTTACAGGCTGCCTCTGTCTATTAGAGGCATACGTGTTAGATCAGGGATAAATGTCTGATTCCCCATGCAATGGTCCAAGTCATACTTAGGTTCATAGGTTCATACTAGGCTATCTGCCCGAGGGCATTTACAAGCCTAGCCCATAGTTTTGTGGCTTACGCCACCCCTTTAGTTTTGAGAAACTATGCCCATTATTTTGCTGTGCCTCTGTCGAGCAGTGACACTGAGGTAACCCCTGGGGTGTATCCGCGATCTCCCATCCATTGGTCAAGATTCCTCTTGAACAAGGCCAGTGAGGTGCTCTGCCTCACATAAACCGGGATTTTGTTCCACAGCATAGGGAGTCTTTGGGTGATGAATCTATCCCTCCAGCACGTCCTATTAATAACCGTGTCGAGGTTTAAGTCTCCCGCCCTTGTGGCTCTGAGGGATCTAGATTTTTTGAGATGAAGCATGTTCATCAAATCTGGGTTTGACATGGCCTTGTATGTCAGGCACAGGTCACCTCTGAGCAAGTGGTAAGCAACTGAATATAACTGTAGTTCTTTCAGTCGGGCAGCATAAGACAGATTTTTGAGACCCTTTATCCTTTTGGTGAGGAATGTGGCCTCTCCAGCTGCTGCAAGTGTCGGGTCAGATACATTCCGAATGGGGCATTGTACTCAATCATTGGTCTGATGAGTGATGAGTATAGGGAGACTATGACCTCCCTTGATCTAGATGTGAATCCCTTCATGATAAGGTGGGCAATGTAGAAGGTCTTCCTAACTACTTTAGCAATATGAGTGTTGAATGAAAGGCTACTGTCAACCTGGGTTCTCAGGTCCCTGATAACTTCTTCTGTGATCAGGGGATTGCCACCTATATGGTAGCTAGGGGTAACCTTGTTTTTCCCCGAAGGGTATGACTATGCATTTCTTGGCATTTAACTTTAGGCCATGGCTCTGGCACCAGTTATCCGTTTCTGTGAGACCCTTCTGAAGGATATCTGTGTCAGATGTGTTTTCGACTACGGCGCCCAGTTTGCAGTCATCTGCAAACTTTGTCAGCCATAACCCTCCTGTGTTTGCTTGTACTTCAGAAAAGTAGATGCCAAACAAGAGTGGGCCCAGGACTGAGCCCTGTGGGACACCACTTGTGACGGGCTTTGAGTCTGACATGGCGCCAGCAACTCTGACCCTGTGGGTTCTGTCACTCAGCCAGTTTGCAACCCATCTTGTGATGTATGGGTTTACATTCAAATTGATGAGATTTTCAATGATACCCGAGTGGGGTATTGTATCGAAAGCCTTCACCAGGTCTAGGTAGGCTGTATGGACTGCCTTTTCCTCGTCAATGGCCTAGGTGACTGTTTCGAAGAAGTCAACCAAGTTTAAAAGGCATGATCTGCCTTGATGGACTTGATTGGATAAGGGAAGAGCTCTGCTTCGCGTGGATGGAAAGCCTGTTCCAGAGAAGAGTTAGTCTGTGAAACACATACCTGTCTCTCTAACATGTCCTACTTATGCTGCAGATGAGGTTTGGGTCCCTATATTAGGTAATTCTGATGGTATTTGTTTTGTGGATTTGCAACCAGTTCATCAAAGCAAGATCAGTGGATGCTTTGTAGGCCAGGAATAGATTGCCTCTCAGCAGTCTGTAGGAGACTCAGTACAGGCTAGGGCTCTGAGGTGGTTCACATAAGACATGTTAATCATGCCCTGTATTCTTCCTCTTTCTGTGAGGAACCCATGTTGATGCTTCAGTTGTTGCATATGCTTGGTCAGGTACATGCCAAAGGACATGTTGTATTCAATGACTGGTATAATGAGGTCTCAGTATAGCATAACAATTGCATCATTGGACCCAGATACCATACCCTTGCTTAAAAGTTGTGCAATATAGAATGATTTCCTTACTAGTGTAGATACATCATGGTCAAAGGCCAGGCTACTGTCTACATGCAGCCTCAAATTTTCACCATTGGGTTTACTCTTAGGGGTGTATTATTAATATGGTAGTCTGCAAGGGTAGCCATCTTTCCAAAGGATACTATTATGTATTTCTCAGCAGTGGGTTTAGACCATAGCTCTGGCATCAGTAACTGGTCTGTATCAAGCCTCTTTGGAGGGTATTTGTGTTTTGGGAGGATTCTATGAATGTGCCTATTTTGTAAGCATCTGCAAAGTGGTCCAGCCAGTAGCCCTTGATGCACATGTGTGTTTGTATGTATTTATCTATCAATATGTGTGTGTGTGTGTGTGTGTGTGTGTGTCTCTCTATATGGTCTTGGTCATAGGTGACTCCATAGAAAGACACACAGATCTTCCCCTCACCTGGCTGGACAAGAAGGTCATGGCCAGCTGTCAGGTGCCAGGATCCATCAGATGACACACTCACTCAAGTCTCTCAAGTACCATTATGACTCTGTCATAGTCCATGTTGGAGTGAATGACTTGATATGTACCCCAATGGACTCTGAATAGAGAGATGACTGAGCTCTCAGATTATGTGGTCAGGCAGTTATGTCCCTAGCCCTAAGCAGCATTCTACCTTCACCCAGGATGATGCCTGAATGTAACCAAAAAAATGATTGACTTCAACAATTGGCTTAGCTTCTGGTGTCAATCCAGGGGGGATCCAGTATCTGTCAGTCTGGGAAGGTCTGGTCAACAGACCATGCTGCCTTACCAAAGAAGGTCTTCACCTGTCGCTTGTTGGCTTTTGGTTACTGGCAAAGGTACTTGCCTCCCCAATAGTGCCATTTTAAGCAATGTCATAACAACAAAATTTGCTACATAAAAAAATCCACTAGAGACAAACTGAAGGTTCTGCTGCTTAATGCTAGGAGTCTAAACTGAAAACTGCACTTACTGGAAGCACTTCTTACCTTGGTAGATGCCAATGTCTGTGCAGTCGCAGAGACATGGTTCAAGGCCGCGACAGCACCCCAGCCATGCAAAGCTACAATGCCTACCACATGTTCAGCACTCAAAATGAGCATGAAAGAACCAAAGGCAGAGGTGTATCCGTCTTCATTAAGGACAAATACACCTCATGAATGGTCAAACAGTACAACTCCCTACAGCTACTCCAAGTCTAACTAACTGCAGGTAAAACCCCCTTACGTATCATTGCTAGCTGTAGATCCCCAACCCTGAATCAGAAAAAACACTACCAAGCTATCCAAGCTATCCCTAGCAGTAACCATAACAGTCTGTACTAGTTATCAAGGATACACGAAGGGCCTGGGAGTTTAAAAGTACAAAGTATTTTATAATAATAAAGCTGTCAGTCAATAGTTTTGTAATTGTAAAAATGTTAGTCCATAAACTCTGACAGGCTCGTTCTACTCTTTTTCAAAAGGAGGACACTTTATACCACTCGCAAAAATTATGCTTTCAGGTTCTGCAGTCTGTTGCATTCCATTTCCAAAAAACAAATAGTTCCAGAGAGCATTGTAGCTAATCTTCATGGTAATAATATAGTCTATGAATTCGACTTAAGAAATGACACTAAGTACCAAAATGGTGATAAGGCTGTCAGTGGAAGAGCAGTCAAGACTATATCATGTTCTTAACATTAATATTACTCCTGTTCTCAAAATTTTAACATGTTAATGTAAGCCCAATAACTATGAAAGGAAATAATTTTAAGTCCCATAAAGGTTCAGTACATCACTGATAAACCAGCGTCAGTGGAGACATTTCAAAACTTTTGTTTCATTTGTTTGACTGTTTATTTGGTAACAAATTAAGTGGGATGTTCTGAAGAACCTTCTAAATATGACCCCAGGACTCTTAAGAGAGAGAGGAACAGAACTATGTTAGCAGTTAGGAATTCACATCCAAAAGGTAAGTAACATATTGTTAGTGATTTTGAATTCAGTGTTATTTATAATACAATTCACTGATAACTGTATTAAGAAGGGGTATTGATTACTATTTATTTTATGTATTTGCAGTTTGTTTTCCAGGATAGTACATTGGGCTATAAGGAGCCCGTTTTCAATGGAGTCCAAAGAAATACATAGTACAGAAAAAGCACATATCCATAATATACATTTCAATTAAGTGCTAAATACATATTTCGGATAGTACAATGAAGCAGAAGTGACGAGATATCACAGTATTTTGGTATACTTTAGGGTTAAGGAAGAATATCGTAGAGCTTGTGAGAAACAAAATGCTTAATCTGCTGAATTAGAAACCCTTTACTAAAATGGAGATTAAATCTGTACTAAGATGATCAAATGATGGAAAATGTTGTTGTTTGCCTTTTCCTGGTTAGGGGTCGCCAGAGCGGAACTCCGGTCCGCTAATGATTGGCAGTAGATTTTTATGGTGCCATGTTGCCAGCCCGACGCCCAACCTTCAGCGAAGACACGCCCATTCACACATCTTTCGGAGGCCACTCGACCATGGGGAGGACATGCAGGCTCCACACAGAAGGCACTCCAGACAAGAATCGAACAGGAGAAACTCTTGCTGTGAGGCAACAACGCTACCGCTGTACCAGAGTGGCTTTCGATCAAATGATGGATAATATACTCTATCAAATTAGTCTTCCCATATTACTGTACCTTTAGGTTTTTATTCAAAAAAGGTGACAGGTAGACAGGAATCCCAGAGGACCAGAAATTGGAAAAATTAAGACTCCAGTATTTAATTTGTGGGGCAGAATTAATTAATTCATTTCTTAAAAGAATAGAAAGATATTGCAGACATAAAATGAATGTTGATGCTTCAACGTGACCTTTATTTAAAGAGCAGGTAGTAGTATGTGACTAAAAGAAATTATATATTCTTACAGATTCCCAATGAATATGCTATTAAGACAATATGTATTAATTTCCACATTATATAAAATCTATGGTCAGCATAGCATAGGAAAAACAAAAAAAGGAAAATACATACAGTATAAACATAGAAAGACGCAAAATACTCCATAATGTGCCTATTGTGATCTGGCAAGCAAATCCAAAATTTTAAGGGTACCACCAGAATGTCAAAATTAAGTGTAATATTGAGGCAGCTTTCCAGAGGTGCTCTGCATCACATGCGGTAACACAGACAAATCAGCACCTTTATTGCACTTACGTCTCTTCCCAAAAGGAACACATACTAGACATCTAAAGAAGTTGTTACATATAACAGGTTGAAATAATAAACACTTATAATGGCAACCATACCTTTCAACTGTGCAGATTTTTGCAGAATGTCCAGATTTTTGCCTTATATTTTTGGTCCGTTTTTAATAAAATTGTGGCTTTCTAGCAAATTATTGGCAAAACATTAAAGATTAAAGTCAGAAAATAATGAAAGGTATTTGAGTTTTAGACGTCATACCCTTCAGAAAATTTATGCAAATGCAAAACCTGTTATTCTATCCATTTTCTAAGTTTGTAAGAGCAATATTTCAAAATTGTCCCTATTTGTACCACTTTTTTATGGCTTTGTCCAGATTTCTTACTCAAAGAAGTTGAGAGGTATGATGGCAACACTTTCCACATTTTCTTGTAATCTGAATGGTCTCATAGGTGTAGAGAAAAAATGAATAGTACTGAATGATATTAAGAAATGCAGAGTACAAACAGCAATGCTGCAGGAGACCCACTTGGAAAGGAGTATGTGTATTTGATAAAAGGAAGGATATCAGGGTAGATATTCAGCAGAGTAACACAAAGGAAAAGAGAAGCACTTATACTAAACGATAGAAGAACAGTGAAAGAAGAGGGAAAAAAGAGAACGGTAAATTTGTGGTAGTAGGGGGCTACTGGCAAGGGAGGGGGATTACACTAGCATGCATCTGTATTCCAACTAAAACTGCAATTATGGAGCTTAAAAATTGGGAGAAATAATCAGCTTTCATCAGGGAATATTACTTATAGGTGGGGCTGGAATTTGATTTGCAGCAGTGAGAATGTATCGGAGGGCCCAGAAGGGAAAAAATAACAAAATAGGGCAGATTTCTTAAGAAATTTACGAAAATATTTGGTATGGAAAGCATGAATTCAGCATTAGGCACTCTGAGAATTTTACACATTAATTTCCAAGGTATAACAGGCTAGACTAGACAGAAATAATTTTTCACAGGAACACGTGCATCTAGATGACAGCTTTGACATGCATCCAATAGCTATTTAAGATCATGCACCAATAATAACAAAGATGAAAAGGAACGGTAAAAAAGCAAAAATGAGACAATGATGTTTCCTCACCTATCTGTTAAAAATAGAGAAATATGCGGAACAGGTAGAGGAAATTATTCAGGAGTTATTAGGGAACACAGAAAGCACTTCAGAAGTTAAATCTAGTGAGTGGGATAAAATGAAAGTAGAGTTTAAAGATAGGGTACACATAAAAGAAAATGTTATGGTTAAGAAGTAACACAAATTATATAGATGGGGCTCTCACAGTTTAAAGTATTACAGAATAAGGGAAATATTACAGAAGAAGAAAAAGAAGAGGAGGCACAACTGCAGAGACCAAGAAAAAAATAAGGGGGCACCTGCATAATATGCATGAGTTTATAAAGACTGCTGTTACATAACTTTTGATGATAACCCTAGAGCACAACAACTTTTAGCACAGTGACTTAGGCTACAGAAAGTAGAAAGCGTGGTCAAACGTAGGGAGCCTACAACAAGGAAAATAACCAGAGATCCTGTACAGGTATCAAGAGATATTTCAGAAATTTTATGAAAATTTATACAAATCAGAGAACTGCGGAAATCAAGAAAAAGCATAAATAGAAATATTTATGGTGGACTTAAATATGCCAAGGTCAGTGGAAGATGAGGCTCAACAATTAACAGTTATGATAGGAGGACATGAGATAAAAATCTTCAGTAGTCTCCTGGAATAGATGGCATTCCTGTGGAAGTTTGCAAGCCAGGAGGGAAGAAAGTGATAAAAATATGGAAAATTTTGCTTAACAGTATTTTGTAAAAGGAGGGAAAGCACCTACATCCTGGAAAAAGCTATGCTGCTTGCAATACCTATAAATGGTACAGATAAATCATCTCCAGCTTCATATAGGTCCACCTCAATTTTAAACCATGATTATACAGTACTTATGCCTAGAATGGCTACAAGAATGGCAGAGGTTTTGCCAAAATCGATAGCTATGGATGAATATAGCTTTATAGTAGGGAGGCAAACATCTGACAACATTAATAGAACAATAACGATCCAGAGCTATGCAGAATGTAAGAAAATACCATTATCGGTGGGCCTTGATGTAGAAAAATCATTCTAAAGAGGAAGCTGCGATTTTATGAGTAGTGCAGTAGAAGCATTTGTATTCCGCGATACATAACTGATCAGAGGCAAAAATCAAAGTAGGATGGCTCCTCTTTGATGCATTGTGTCAGAACAGAGGAACCAGGCAGGAGTGTTCTCTTTTGCCTTTGTTACATGCATTATATTTAGAACCATTGGTAGAAAACATAAGACACCTAGAAATCCAAGTGTATAATTGGTATGGTAATCAAGATAAGATGACTTTAGTTGCAGACAATATTATTTTGTACCTGATCAAACCAAAAAAGGACATCAGTATTGTGGAGCATTCTGAAACAGCTCTGGGTTCTTTCTGGATATAAAATTAATGAAGATAAAACAAAGCATATAGCTGTAACATATATACTCATGCACGGATTGGTTCAGCAATACCCATATTTATGGGGACATGAAGAAATGAAGCATTTAGAAATAAGGGCTAAAAGGATTCTATTATGGCACCTAAGGATATGTGGGAAGAGACTAAACAAAAGATAATATAAAAATTGAGAAAGTGGAAGCTCTTGTCCATGGTTACTGATAGCAAGATACAAGCAGTAGTTTTTTTCGTCCCTTTAGTTTTATAAATAGGTCAAACATTTTTATCAACCAGAGGAGAAGGTGTGGATACTAATTAATAAAGAGTTGAATAATTTTATCTGGGAAGGGAAGAAGGCAAGTGTCAAGTGAGATAAATTGATAATCTGATAATCTAACAGAACAAGGTGGTCAAGGATTACCTGATTTGAAGGGATATTTTTGAGCTACACAGTTCAGGGTCTTATACACAACAGAAGCAGAAAACTAGAGTTTAAAGAGGAAAGAGATGATGATGGGGGGAAGTCAAGAAATAAGGAGAGAGTGGGATTTTGGATGCAGATATTTCAGTACAGCAACAGTCACACACAACATTATATGCATAAAGCAGCAGAAACTTTTCTAAGAACTAAGCCAACACAGGAATAGAGAAAGGAAATTCTGACAATAGAAATGACTGCAATTAGGGATATAGAGAACAGGCAACAGAGGGCTGGAATTTACTGGAGGAAACTGGCAAAGGAACCAATGTATTGAAAACAAAAAACAGACAAGAAAAGGTAGCACAATGTGAAGAAGCCAAGAAGACATTTGGATTGCAGGCTAGAGATTGCCTTCCCTGTCAGGGTTTGATATCAGAGTATATGCAAAGAGAAAGGGATATGGGAATCCTAAGTGAAAGACATGCACTGGTAGAGTTTTTACTTGAATATAGAATATAAAAAGAAGTTATGTACTCTCCATAAAGTTCCATCTGTGTTGTCCATTTTCATTTATCCTCAACATATGGGTTCAGTTCTGAACCGCAGTACCGACTTGGTCATTACTACAGCTCACAAAAGCCAACAACTCTCGAGCTTAACCCTTACCCACAATGCTCCTCTCCCATTTACCTCGGATCAAGTTTGCTGAAAGACAGAATAAAAAAAAAAAAAAACAAACAAAAGGCTTCTTAGAGACCATATCTCAAACCATATAACAACAACAAATGATACATGTCCAATATCCATTCCACCAAAGCCTTCAAAGGCAGGGGGAAGGAGGGAGGGGAGTTGAGCATAAATGAAAATAGACAGCACAGATGGAATATTATGGTATGTACATAACTTATTTATCTGATGTTGTCAATTTTCATTTTATCCTTCACATATGGGACTGCTTCCCCCAGCTACCTTAGACCTTAGGCAGACTCAAGGAAGGATATTCCTGAGTACCACTGAATCACATGATGCTCTTTGCCTGGAGACCAGATCCAGTTTGTAATGAGTAATGAGGGTATGAGAAGAAGCCCAAGTTGGTGCTGCACAAATATCATCCAAAGAAGCTCTAGACTGAAAAACTGCTGAAATAGCTAAGGCTCTTGTAGAATGTGTCTTTACACACCTAGGCAATTCAATTTTCTTATTATAGATAAAAGAAAAACATTATTTGAGCCATCTGGCTAATGTCACTTTGCTCACTTGATGGATGAGTCTTGTAGATCAAAATGACATAAATAGTTAGTTGGATTTTTTTAAATCCTTAGTTCTGTGTAGACAGAAATGCATTTGTGAACATCTAATAAATGTAGGCAATATTCACCTCTGTTTGCAAAATTGGGGAAAAAATACTGGTAAATTAATAGTCAGATTAATGTTGGTCTCATACTACCTTAGGCAAAAAGGAAGGACTGGTTCTTAGCGAAACTCTATCCTTGTGGAAAATCAGGTAAGGCGGTCTACCCGATAAGGTTTATATTTCTGAAATTCTTCTGGTAGAAGTTACTGCCACCAGAAATATAGTTTTCCAGGATAAAACGTCAGATCACATTCAGCTGATGGTTCAAAGGCAGGTTGAACAATGGCTTGCAGCACTAAGTTGAGATCCCAAGGTTGGGTAGGATCTTTGTAAGGGGGTTTTAGCAACAGTATTCCTTTTAAGAAGGACTTGCAAAGCGTATGGGAAGCTAAACAGAACTCCTTAAGACCATTATGGAAATTAGAAATAGCAGCTAAATGAATTTTTATGGTAGACTGGGAAGCACCTGCTTTAAAAAGTGAAGCTAAAATGTCTAGGATTTTTTTGATGGGCACTGATAAAGGATCAATTTTGTTATCACAAGCCCAAAAGGTAAACCTTTTCCATTTACTAGCACAGAGTTTATGGGTAGCTGGCTTATGAGAGGCTAACAGAATACTATGTACAAGGGAAGAAAGTGAGAGAAGCCTGGCTCTTTACAGAATTGGAAAAGCCAAGCTGTCAGCTTAAGGTTCACAATGTTCAGATGGATTAGTCCCGCTGGATGGGATAGGAGGTCTGGAGCCAGGTCCAGAATCTAAGGCTGTTGAATCAGATAAGGCCAAAAAAAGCGGAACCATATCTGTTGCAGCTAATAAGATGCAATGAGGATTACTTTGCTCTTCAGACTGATTGCTTTCTGTATGAATTTTGGGATTAAAGGAACTGGGGGAAAGGCATACAGCAGATCAGATGGACATATGTGGAAAACAGCATCTCTCAGTGACTCCCCAGGAAAGGGGGGGGGTTCAGGAAAAAGTAGTTGTTGCATTTGTTTAGGGGACAGGAAAATAGGTCACAGCAAGGCTGGCCCCAAAGACTGACAGACCACTTGTGAGGCAGGAGAATATGCCTGCACAGTTTGTCTGCTATCACACTGGAACTCACCAGAATGTGTGTTGCTATCAGAAAATGGTTGAAGGAGATCACCTACTGCCACACTCTAAGTGCTTCACAGCAAAGGGGATAGGATTTGGTTCCTCCCTGTTTGTTGATGTACCAGACCACCAACATACTGTCCATTTCAATAGCTATTGTTTCCAAAGGAAGAGCAGTCTGAAAGGCTTGCAACACTACAAGCACTGCCCTCAGCTCCAATACACTGATATGCAAGTTAGCCTCTGTAGGGGACCAGTGCCTTGGACAATCTTGTCCAAATAATGCCCCACACCCCATATGGAAGGTGCCCGTGGTCACTATGGCTTGAGGTTGTGATAGGACAAAGGGGCGGCATAGAAGAATGCCTTTGAAATGCATCCGCCAAGCTAAAACTTTCCTGCACAGATTGGTGATCAAAATCAAGTCCGACATGGGTTGGTGTAACACTGACCATTGAGAGGCTAGCAACCAGTGAAGTATCCTCATGTGATATCTTGAAAAGGAACTAGAGTTACAGCTGCAGCTATGGAGCCCAGTGCTTTAAGGACTAGGTGAGTGGTGACTTTGTTGTTGTTAACTTTCTGTACCTGAACTCTGATTTTCTGCAATCTTGCAGGGGGGAAAGAGGCACAGGCTCTGAACTGGAAGCAGACAACTGACTGGGGCAGTCAGGGCTCTCTCCATGGCCTCGAAAGCTGGACCCCCAAAGAGGAAAGGAGCCCAGAACTGAGAAAGACTGCCTCAGAACTGTGGTCACTCCCTGCTCTGAAGAGACAGCTTCCAACACCAAAGCCAGAGCCCAGCTGATCCATGCCAAAGCCCCAGGGTAGAGAGATGTCTCTGAAAAAATAGGAATCAACTCTTTCCCACCTCCCTCCTGGAGCTGGCAGGACAGACTTGGCTCCGTGAGGCTTCTGAAACTGAAAGGACCAAAGACCTCAGAGCAAGAACCAGATCCGAAGATAGGGATATCTTTGGACCTGATGCAGTCAGCACCAGGCAACTTGGAGTTGGGAACTCTAATCCTTCAGATGAAGTCAGAGGAGGAAAAACCACAGGTGTAAAATAAAGATCAGCTCCCATACCCGGGGAGGCTGGGGCCGAAGGGGTACCTGACAATCCTCTCGCCCAGAGTACCTTATTTACCAGCCTCTCCATATCATCTTCAGTTAAGCTTTTGGTGGAATGGATAGAAACAGTGGAGGGTGATTCTGACCTTTCCAGAAAAGGCAAAGGCAGCCTTCCTGCAAAGGGGTCGCTAAAGGGTAAATATGAGGTTCTCGGAAGATCCATAATGGATTACTCATCAATTTGCTTATTCAGTTCTGAAACAGTTGAAAATGAAAGAGACGTCTGTACTGAAAATTTTGGTGTCGAAATTTGTAGATGGTCCTGCACCAAAACTCTAGGTGTCAAAGACTTTGTCTTCTCCAATTAACTCGGTTTCATAGGTCCCTTCGGGGCGAACATTTTAGTAGAGAAGTCTGTTAGTTCCAAGGGTTCTAAAGTAAATGATGACTTAGCCCTTTTCAAGGACAGTGCAGATGGAGTGGTAGGCACCAATAAACTTCTCTTTTCTGGTTACTCCAGAGATTTAGAAGCGGATGAGGAAGAAGGAGAAGACATATCAGTCTTACTTTTGGTTTTATCAGCCCCAGATAAGGCCTCACTGAAGGCTGATGGAAGCATACCCTTCAAAATAAGTTTGTTACGTCTTTTCACTAGCACCCTGCATCTGAAACTGTGACATACAGAGCAGTTTTCTTGAAGGTAAACAGGGTCTAGGCAATAAACACACTGTAAATGGGTGTTTGACATCGGAATTTTGTGCCCACATTAATTGGCACCTTTTAAATTCAGAAACTTTAGGTTTATCAGCCATAACAAAAATTTCAAAGTTTGCAAATAATTGACATCAACAGGACAGCTATACAAACCACACAGGTAGAAAGGCCTCACAAACAGTAACACTCACTGAAGAAAGAAAAATTTTTTTTTTTGAATAGGAGGAGAAAGTAAGAGAATGAAAACCATCAACAATGACGGATGAGAATACTCCGAGTTGTACAGAAGAAAGAAGCGCTATCAACAATGATAGTTCAGAATACACCAAGGTGTATGGAAAGAGAAGGAGAGGGCAATTCTAAAAAGGTTACGAAGAAGAGGGTGGTGGGTTAATGGCTAATAAGGAGGTAAGGAAGTAGAAAACTCTTTCAAATTTTGAAATATATCAAAAAAGCAACACTTAGCTTGAGAGCAATGGCAAACGTGTCTGTCACGAAGAGCGGCAAATGAGATCTGAGGTAAACAGGAGAAGAGCAATACGGGTAAGGGTGAAACTCAAGAGTTTTTGGCTTTTGCAAGCTGTAGTAATGGCTGAGTCAGTTCCAAGGTTCGGAACCAAAGCTGTATGTCGAGGATAAAATGAAAATTGACATCAGATGCTGCTGTTAAAAAAGGAATAATTAGTAAGGCATATCATTTGTTTACAATAACTACAGGAATTAATCAGTGGATATTAGAAATGAATGGGAAGAGAGATTAGATAAAGAATTCACCAAGAACAATGGAAAGGGCATATGTATGGCTCCCAAATATAACGCAATGTCTAGAAGAGTTAGGATTTTTGCTTGGAAGGTTTTTTATAGGTATTTGTATACCCCAAGCAGACTTCAAAAAAACATTTCCTGAGGTAGATGGCAAATGTTGGAGGTGTGAAGGGGAAGAAAGAGGTAACTGGGAGCAAATGTTTTGGGAGTGTAATTCCCTACAGAGTACTCTGTCAAAAATAATGCGTGAGCAAATGGGCGTAACTAAGGAAATAATTTTTTGAGATGGGATACAGAATCTGAATTTCCTAGACATAGAAAGGTCTCATTAAGTTGAATTTTGGAGGCTGCCAAAAAGCAATTATTAGGAAATGTTTTAAATCAGCCATATTTGAAGCACTGAATATTGTAACTGAGATTAAAGAAAAAACAAAGTGGGTTCTTTAGAAAAGGGTAGGAGCAACTGCATAGAAAAAAATGGACATTGTTGGAACAATACATGAGAAAAATGTTTTGGAGAAGGAATGAGGTTTAAGGAAAGGCAGGAATTTAACAACGTATGCAATGTTGGATTGATTATATCGTACAGAAGAATATATGTGATGTATAATGTATATGTGATGAGTAATGTTTGTAACTGTGACCTTGTTAATATGGTTTGTTTTATTTTATATAAATGTAAGTCTGCCTATGTCACAAGTGTAATTCAATAAAAGGTGTTTAAAAAATGGGGACATATGCCATTACATCTCTGATACAGAAATATGTGTGTATTAGATTTTCAAAGCTAGTTGTCATAGTAATATCGCAGTAGAGAGTGGAAATGGTATCTAAATATTTTAGTTCTTCAGTAACAAACTGAAATTCATGATACTGGATATGGGTCAGAAGCATACATTTCTTAGAAAAGATAGTATCTGTGCCTATATTTCAAAGAGCTGGTAAAAAGCTCTTTGACAATATTCACTGTCAGTTTCAGAGTAAAATACAACAAAATGCAATCAGCAAAAAAAAAACCCAGTCATCTCATGTACTGTTCTCTCTACTGTAAATGCATCAGATGCAGGACAATATTTAATGGCTCTAGTCAAATGTTTAATTGCCAGTGCAAACAGAAATGAAGAGACAGGAGAGTCATGTTTGGCTTAATTAGTACCTGTAATTGTGCTGGATATAAAGCACCTAATTTTAATGGATGTGAAAGAATGCCAGTAAAGATTTCTTTTTACAGTGACCACAGCTGACAGAAATTCTCAGGTTTGAAATGTTGGATGGAAACAAATCAAATACTTCTTTCAGTATCTATTCTTAGGATTAAAAAAATAGGTGTCTTCCTTGAGGGCAAGCTAGCTGCATAACAGTTGGAGCATTTTTATTATTATCCTGAATTTGCCTTTTTCACAGTAACCTCACAGTGGCCTTGTTAAATGAGGTCTTAGATGACTCCCAGTATCACCATTAAAATATGGCACACACTTCAGAGTGTAATTGGTTTGTAGGAGTGGCTCATGTTGGAATAAGTCTTAGACTTGAGTACTTTGGCCGTTAAATTTGCTGTCTGTGAGTTTGGAGTGCCTCCCTTGTATATATAAATGAGTAACTAACACCAACAGTAATGCCATCAGAGAGAAATAGTTTATAAACTGCAGGTGAAAATCCATTCATTCCTAAAGATATTATGAACTTAAGCAATGTAATTGTTGCTACTAATATGACTTGGGTAAATGGTTTATTACAGATTTCTACTTGTTCAGGGAACAATTTCAATAAGGCTTACAGCAATATTCTTCAAAATTCTAAGGTATATAATATTGGTTCTTATCTTCTTTGTATTTCAGCTTTTCCTGGTTAGGGTCGCTGCAGTGGAACTCCCGTTTGCTAATGATTAGCAGTGGATTTTTACGGTGCCGAGTTGCCAGCCCGACACTCAACCTTCAAAGAAGGCACGCCCATTCACGCACTCACCTACCTGCATGTCTTTTTAACATCACTCGACCATGGGGAGGACATGCAGACTCCACACAGAAGGTGCTCCAGCCGAGAATCAAATGGGAGAACCTCTTGCTGTGAGGCGACAACGCTACTGCTGCACCACCGTGGCTGGATATCTTCTTTAATTGTATTGGAGTTAAACATGCCCTGAATGGAATGAACAGAGGATTGGGATTTAAGGCATCAAGCTAAACATTTAAATGTTTTATGAGACATGAAGTAATGAGCAGTTATGTCTGTTGGGTTCAGCAGTCATTTTTGAGACCAACTATAGGCTGTATTCTGGATTTCAGGGAATAAAAAAAACATCTGCGTAGAGGTGCTTACCACATCAAAATATGACGCTGAGATTTGTAGACGTGCATTAATGATACAATTTCTCATGCTACATACTAACTGCTAACCCATCTAATTTGGAGAAGTAAAAAAACATTTCAGGGTATCACATAAGTTATGAATGCTATGAGTCAACCTCATGTGTAACAAATAACCATCTGGCTGACTGTATAAGCCTTGGTTAAAACTTTCATCTAGTAAATAATGAAGGAATTCTCCCTCTCCTCAGGAAAATAAGCCTACCATAACATATAGATGCCTAAATATTACTGCATATCTAAGTGGAGCTAGAGATGTTGACAAGGATCTCATTTTTGCTATACTCATAAATTAATAACAAAAACCTAACATTTTTATGTGCTTAGTACAAAATCCCTCACCTCTAACCAAAGTGTAAAAAAAAAAAAAAAGAAATGGGCAAAATAATTTTAATTCCCTCCTTAGAACATTAATACCTGCCACACATTTAATGAGACAACAGCTCAAAATAAAATCTGTTGATTCATTACAATTTTCAGCTAAGTATCACTGCAACACTCCATGTGAAGTAAACTGGTTTCAAGTGTAAGAGCAA
Organism: Protopterus annectens; assembly: GCF_019279795.1. Classification (NCBI taxonomy): domain Eukaryota; kingdom Metazoa; phylum Chordata; order Ceratodontiformes; family Protopteridae; genus Protopterus; species Protopterus annectens. The sequence goes on from NC_056745.1 coordinate 43,974,555, forward strand.
ACCTCTTAATATGTACAATGATCTACAAAGCAGCCAGTGAAGCTCACTACAGAACATTACAAAACCTAATGAGATTTAAAAAAATGCAAGCATATTTAGGTGAACTTATCAGCAGTAAGTAATATTTGCATTCTGGAGAGCTCATGATTGCTTTCCTCTGAAGAGTTTTCCTTAGCTGAACCCTGTTTTTTGAATTGCATTCTGTTATATTAAGAAATGTAGAGCTGCTATCTGCCTATATATAATATGAATGATAGCATTGCCATTTTAAGAATGTATATATAGCAAGTCATTTTAAAAAGTACTGTATCCCATAATGCACTGATTGCAGTAGAAGCTGAAGGGTGTAGTTGTGGATCATTGTCCTTGCTCTGCTGTCATTGTGGGTACATTAAAGATATGAGTGTTACCGCACACGATGGTGTATCCTGACGTTACTGACAATGGCTTTCATTACGAGTAACTAACTAGTGATGCACACCATGATATGGTATCAGAAACAGGATCTTCTTTATAAAAACAAAACCAAAAACACCATTCCTGTCAGAGAAATCACACCAGTGAGCTGGCTAGTGTTCACACAACTCAGAATAAGCCACTTTTACAGAAAACAAGCAATGTTACCTCACAAAGTGGTACTTCTACCAATTTTATGCCCTTTAGAATTAGAAAACCGAACATTGAATATGACAAAAGTCTAACCAAGCAGAGACATTTCTGGCCAATGTAAAGACAGTTGTTCACACATTTAAAAGTACCAACTAAGCTGGACAAAGAAACCAAAGTAATTCAGGAAAGATCTTTGTCATATGCCACAAGTAAATAAGTGGATGCAACATACAATTTTTTTCCATCTCAGTGGACCAAAGTACTTCATGTAAGTCAGTAAATTGTTAGCTCAATTAATATTTTGTGCCAGAAAGAAACATTATATATGAAAGGGCATGATTCCACAATATGTACAAGCATTTATTTAATTCTATGGCAAAATAGTAATTTATCTGTTTGTTGTGTTTTCTATTTCTGTTTGCCTCCAAATCGCCTTGCAGAGGGGTGAATTAGACAGGGACTTTGTTGTTTGTTTAATATGCACTTGAGAGCTACTTTTGTTGTGCTTTTACATTAAGAAATTCCGGGATCATTCATCTTGTGGGAGAAGGTGTTTAACTGGTTTCTCTGAGTTGGGAAGCAATCACAGGAACTCAAAGTGTGGCTGTTTATTGGCTAGAGGGAATAGGAGACATTTTTTCAAGCTTTTTTCCTCTACTATAAATCAGGCAAGTTTGTATGGAGCTGCCCACCGCAAAGTGGCTGTTAGAAGTGGCCTATATAGTGGCAAACTCCTAGACAGTAACAGTTAGGATTAGGTCCAAAACTTGTTGAACAGTGCTGAATTGTGCCAAACTAAGTTTAGAAGAGCTAGTTTGTGAATCAAATAGGACTACCACATCCTAATACTATACATCTTACCCTTAACCCCAGAAACTAGTTTGCATGTTGAATACCACTACCATATCCTAGCACCATATAACATTTTGCCCTTAACCAAAATAACTACCCCAGAAGACCCCACTGAAACCCAATCCTTAATCCTAAACAGCCTACCTTAAACAGGACTGGACAACATGGATATGCACTTTTCAAATGTCTCTTTGGCCAGCTTGGTAGATTTGGGCATCCAAACACTATGCATTAATTGTTTCGTGTTCCCTGACAATCAATCATTAAAGAAAATAACTTGGTATGTGACATGTAAATACATGATTACGTGGGAGGCAAAAATCTTGCATACAAATGAGATAGTCAAGAATACCCACACTACATCCCTCAAACGCCACTTACCAAACACACACACTGTCTTACGATGAAACGATTAAAAGAAACATTACCAAATCGCAAAGACCACCAAAGTCACCTAAAAGCAACACTGCTCCTCAGCAATCACTAAAGCAAACACAAAACATCTTGCATAAGCCTACACCCAATGGTTTCCCCAACAGCAAAGCCCAAAGGCAATTGTATACTTTACATTATGCTCTTCTAACTGGGGACTCCGTTGTGTGATGCAAAGATGCCCATCACACCAGGTTAGACAAGGAGATGAAAACGGTTAATTGCCTACTGGGAGCCATGATCTGCAATATCATCACACATACGCAAGTCACTATAACTGACCTGAAATGTACCTCACTAGACAATATAAAAAGAGATACAATGGATCTCTTGGAATATGTATCACAAACAGGTACAAGCCTTGCATTGAGCTGCAGTCTACTTTCACCAAAGGTAATGCCACAGTGTAAACAGAAAATGACTGATTTTAATGATCGGCTTAGTTTCTGTTGCGACTCCAGGTGAATCCAATATCTGTCGACATGGGAGGATGTGGTCAACAGACCCCACTGTTTTGCCAAGGGTGGGCTGCACCTATTCCCCCTTAGATTTCTGGATATTGGCTAAATCTTTAGTCACCCCCGTAAAACCCTTTTAAGCAATGTCAAAAAGACAAAACTAACAGCATAGTTAAAAAGTCTCCAAGCAGTCTTAAGGTGTTACTGTTCAATTCTAGGAGTGTTAAAAAAAAAAAACTCATACCCTTTAAGCCATCCTAACTCTGGAAAAATGCAGACATATGGCCATGACCGAGACTTGGTTTAAAGCCATAAAATGTATGCTGGCAGTGCAAGGCTACATAGCCTTCCCCACATTTACGCCAACAGCAGCATGGATTGGGGCCAAAGATGGGAGTGTCTCAATCTAATGCAGCAACAAACATTCCTCCGGGTTGGTTAAACAGGCTGATACCATGGAGCTTATCCACATGCAAGTCACCAGTGATAAGGTCCCTCACCACATCATGGTTAGCTACAGGTCACCATCTATGCCCTTAGAGTCTCACAACTCTTACCTAAACCTACTAGAGGCGCCCGACATCGAACTAAACACCTTATTCATGGGTAACCTTAACTATCCATTTATAAACTAGAACACTTGTACAGCCTCAAACTCATAGGCACCATGCTTCCTGGAATTTGCTAACACAAACACCATGGACTAGATGCTGCATGCCCCAACCAGAGAATCAAACATACCAGATCTGGTATTCAGCACTGGAGAGCACTGTACCCTCATGTCACATCACTAGTTAGATTGCATCACAAAGCTGTCTCCTTTGAAGTAAAAATCAAGCTAGAAAACCCAGCTGAACCAGTAACAGTTCGGAACTACTGTAAGGCAAACTACATTGTATTAAGTGACAGTTTGTCAATGCTCCACCTAATCCCGAGAACACAAATACTTATGCAGAATTATTCATAGAGTCCCTATATAAACATGTGAATAGCTGCATAAAAGATGTAAACCTGAAAAAACACTAAAAACCAGCCTCACTAGTGGAATCCTCACCTTAACAAGGTATTTTCTCAAAGAAGAAAACTCATGATCTAAAACAGGAAGAGCAACTACCTTAAAGACAAGTGTTCTCTTATATAACTAAACAAAAAAGACTAAAAGGTCTAATTAAGTACAACAAGGCCAACTACGAGGTCAGCAGAGCCTCTCAGGCTAAGGACAATCAGGCCTTCTTCAACTTTGTTCAGAACTTTAAAGGTAACACACCAGTGTGCTGAACTGGTGGTGAATGTTATGATCTTCACCAATCAGATTGACATAACAAATCTACTGGCTGATGAATTCATCTCAAAATTCACCCCACCCACTCCCCCATCAATTCATCCAGGTGAAATCCCCCCCAACAGAATTTCCCCAACTATCATCAAGGAACAGGTGCTGGCAGCACTCGCTAAAGTCCAGAACACCATCTTTATGGGTCCCGCAGTACCATTGGTTACCTCCTAAACAGTCTAAAACATGACCTATCAGGACCACTTGAGGCACTCGTCAACCTTGAAACAGGGTACATGCCAAGTAAATGGAGGACTGCAACAGTCATACTCCCCTCCCCACAAAGGCAGATCGTCAACCAACCCAGGAAACTACAGACCCATCAATCTAAAAAGCTTAAAATGCAAAGCCATAGAACAAATTGTCATAGAAATGATAAACAAGAACTTTAGCGACCATAAGACACTGGACCCATCCCAATTTGGCTTTAAGGGAAGGTTGTGCCTACTTAACCTAGCAGACTTATTTGAGAGGGTCACCAATGCAATGGATGGGGGTAAACCAGTGTATACTGCATATGTTGACCTGGCATAGTCATTCAATACAGTACCCCAACTTAGGAGTTGTTGACAGGCTCTCTGAGCTAGACATAAATCTCTTCATAACTCACTGTATTACCAGCTGGCTCACAGACAGGATCTAAGATGCCAAGACTGATGATACTACCCCCATCAAGAGTCACCAGTGGAGTATCCCAGAGTACCATACAGGACCTGCTCCTGTTTGGCATCTACTTCTCAGAAGTTTACACTAAAGTTCAAGGCCCTGGCTCACCAAGTTTGCAGAGGACTGTAAACTGGGAGATATTATAGATCCCCTCACAAGACACCAATATCTTGCAGGAAGGTTTGACACAGAAAAAATGACAGGTACCAAAGCCATGTCTTAAAACTCAATGCCAAAAAATGCATGATAATGCCCTTTGGGAAACTGTCAGCCCAAGATAATTATTCCATTGATAAAACACACCTAAGATTTGACCCAGTATTAAGGGACCTGGGAACATATGTGGACAGCAATCTGGCCTTAAAGCATACATAGCTAAGATACTAAGAAAATCATGCTGTGTCACCACACCTATAGGTAAGGGTATGGCATTCAGGTGCATCTATAAGTTATAGTGCCACACTACTTGGCACGTATCAGGCCTATCATTGAGTACAATGCCCCCCTTGGCATGCATCTAACCAGACACATCCAACAGCTGGAATGCCCACAAATGTTTCTCACCTGGAGAATTCAGAGCATGAATATCCTGCCCTACACGGATTGCCTAAATGCTCTGTCTCTGTATTCAGTCTCCTACAGGCTGCTGAGAGGGGATCTTTGCCTGTCTTACAGGGCTTTATCATATCCGGCCCTGATGGAGCTGTTGTACATGCACAAAACAAATAGCACCAGAAAAGTACAGCTGTGAAAATAAAACTTACCATAATCATAGATGTTCGAATGATCGATGCTACAGTAGCCTTAACTATATGGGTTATATCTTGACAAGCATAAAACAGCTGGGCAGCTTCCACAAGCCCCAACTGTCAGGCTTGAGCTGATCTGACTACAAAGACAACTTTGGGCACAAAGCCCTTCAGAGCTTTCCTACTGCTACACAGTGGGAGGCTGAACCCTAAAAACAAAGCTAGGAACAACAAAAATACATGTTTATATCCTGGCATTAAAAAAAAAATAGCTTGCCAAAGATAAGGAGGATGGGGGGAAAAAACAGGCTACTGCAGCAGGGATCATTTGAACATCTGCTGTTATGGTAAGTTTAACTTGCACAACTGTACTGTGTTCAGCATATTCATCACTGCTGTAGTAGCCTTAGCTACATGAAAAGATGACCTTGTAAGGTACATTAGGGAACCGGAAGGTCATAAGTCCAGGAGCCCTTAGAGAATGGTCCTAGAAAAGGTTGATATGGACCTAGAGAAGGAATCAAGCTTATAGAGTTTTATAAAGGTATGTAGAGAGGACCAAGTAGCACCTTCTAAAAGACTTCTAGAATACAACCCTTTCCAAAAAGCCAAGATCACAGAGTGAGCCTTGACCCTGCTTGCAATAACTTTTTTTGTTATAGTGAATATAACAAAAAGTATTAGCCTTAGACAAACATTTGAAAATAGTCTGTTTTGACATGGGTAGTCCCTTCGTCTTACCTTTACAAGAAATGAACAATTGATCTGATCTTAAAGTTTGAGTTCTGTCAAGGCAGTACCCAAGTTATATGTGGACAACCAAGATATGCCCTGGGATTCATGAAGCTTGAGCCAGGTGCAGGTGTAGCGTTGGCATTCTAACACCAAGTATAGCCACCAAACGATCCAGGTATGAGCTGTTTCCACTTGCACTACCTGCGTAAGCTACACCAGCACAACTCCCAGGCCCTGTATGCTAATTACCCCATGTGCAGCAGTGTAGCATGCAAATGAAGGTATGTAGCGATCCAGGAAGTGGTGCAGGCGTAGTGTAAGCATGCAGAAATGTAAACCATAGAAAATGGTTTACATTTTTGCAAACATAAAAATCGAGCCATGACAGCCGACGAAACACGTGTATTATATTAATATATGCCAATGGCTAAATATATATAGCCATTGTCATAAAAAATGTACAAAATATAAAATTAACATTTAATATATATAATTGCACTATCGCGACATGGAAGCGAGGGGCAGCGGTGCACAAAGGGGATCGCAGGGAAAATATAAAAATATAGGATAAAACTGTAATGAAACACACATCACGATTTCCCCATAATAGTCAATGGCAGGCATGCTACACCATACCATGGCACAAGGGTTGCTAAGGGGCTGTGACAGTGTTATGCTTGGTAGCGAGGAATTAGTAGGCAATGCCATGCAAATGAGATGAGTAATAGTGAATCACAGATTCCCCGCTGGTGTAAGGATGCACCTCACAGTGTAGGGTTATAGCACTGAGGTGTGCCCTTGAGATAAAGATGACATCAAGAGAGGGGTGTGTCGCCATTGCTGTAAGCACATTGGGGCATTGCTATACCAGTTTGCCCCTAGCTAGGCAAAGCTGCAGGATAGGGGTGTGTTGAACTGGCCATAGCTATGCTTAGCTTAAAGTACACAAGGTAACAGAGTATGCATGGGAACGGAGATGAAAACATGCGTAAACCCGGTAAATGGATTTGTACGGCGCACACTGCAGCTGAAACAGGAAAGATATAGGAAAGAAATTAGGAAATGCTGCGGCAGTGAAATTGGAGTACAAATGACTTCTGGCCATTGACAACAGCTAACAAGGCTGCAAGCAGCTACCTGCAGAACAGGAAAGGGGAGGGGCTGCATTGCAAAGAAAACAGTAAAGTGTCAAAGCAGAACAAAGCCAATTTGCAGTATATCAGCTTTAAGACACATTTTGCCATGACTGGGTAGGGAAAGTACAAAACAAGAAAGACGACAGGTGGATGCATGCCTGATAATGGGAGGGGATCCAGATTTAAAAGTGAATTTAAGGGCAACAGATTAATCAAGGCAGGCAAGCATATCTCCACAGTAAAGGCCCCACACTTGCAGTACTCATTGCAAAACCCATAATTAAGACACGCTGCAGCTGGAATAGCTCATACACCCCACTAACATCAGCAGCATCCATAGCACAATAGTATAAAGTATGAAAGCACCTCACACACATTTGTGTATTCCCATACACTCTGCACTAGTGGTGTATACAGATGGGGAACTTTTAGTATGTACATGTTAGGGGCTGCCACAGCTTTGATCCACCAGCATGTGTTGGAGACTGAAGGTGGTGTGGAGGAAGATGCACACAACCACCTCAGGCACCAGAGGTGGAGGACAGTGTTCAGACCCAGGGTAAACTACCAGGGGCTACATGATCTGGAGATAGCAGAGAGTTACAGGGTGGACAGGGACATCCTAAAGCAAGTTGTGGAGCTGTGCCAGCCACGCCTCAGAGGCAAAACAAACAGAGGGGAACCCATCCCAGTGGATACGAAGGTATGTGTAAGCCTGAGAATACTAGCTACAGGTACCTTTCAAAGACCAACTAGGGATATCATGGGGATCTCACAGGCATCAGCATCCAAGGTACTACACCAGTTCCTGGATACCATGTTACCACATGCCAATGAGCACATATACTTCCACCGAATGCAGGAGGAGTTGGCCAGCAATATGTTTCTCTTCCACCGTGTGGCAGAATACCCGAAGGTACTGAGTGCAATAGACTGCACGCACATACAAATCAAGTCACCACCCGGTGAGCAGGGTAGACGCTACATAAACCACAAGGGATACCCCTCCATCAACTGACAGGTCGTGTGCAATGCCCAAGGCATTATCATGGATGTGTGTGCTGGCAGCACTGGAAGCTATCACGACTCCCACATCTGGTATGCCTCACAGTTGTAGCAGTTATTTACCAGGGGGAACATCCGAAATGGCCACCTGGTGGGGGATGCTGGCTATGCACTGGAACCGTGGACGATGACTCCCATCAGAAATGCACACACACCCATGCAGGAATGCCATAATGAGGCACGCGCACAAACCAGAATCATCATAGAGTGTGTGTTTGGGATGCTGAAATCACGGTTCCGTTGCTTGGACATATCTGGTGGAACCTTGCAGTACTCTCCAGGCACGTCTGCCCACATCTTCATAGTATGTGCCATGCTACACAACATGGTCCTACGGAAACAGCTGCAGCAGGGACAGAATGGTGAAGGCCCTCACGGCCCACCATCATTGCCATGGGCCCCACAGGCACAGAGGTACTCAGACCATGAACACCCTGAGCCAGCCCCAGTAGGCAGACGGAGGCATGCCCAGTATATGTCCATGCCTTGGCAAAGAGGGAACGTATAGCACACACACACTGACAGTGTAGGCACCTAGGAACTGACACCTTTCTCCACCTGCACACGCAGTAAAAATGGATGGCACACACACAAGACTACCTGTAAATTGTCATGTATAGGCAGTCTACTGTTTGCATCTAACATAGGTAGCCCTCAACTATTGCACACGCAACTGCCATTGGCAAAAGGTAAGTCAACACCTGAACAGTAAATTAAGCTATCAGCATGTGCTGATACTGTATGTACAGATTCATAGGTAGGTACTTGGCAAACTGCCAGAGGCCATTCATAAGCCCAGCCAAAATGCGTTAGCTTTTGCCACCCCATTGATTCATTAACTGTCCCTCTGTGGAGCAGAGCCAATGGTGGGATCCTTGGGGTGCATCTACTGTGTCCCATCCACTCTTCAAGGTTTCTCTTGCAGAGTGTTAGTGAGGGTCTCAGTATAATGTAGTTAGGGATGTTGTTCCAAAGTATGGGGAGGGTCTGTGACAGGAATCTGTCACTCCAGCATCTTCCAGTTATTGTTGTGGCAAGGTTCAGCTCACTAAAGTGTGTGGCTCACTGTGACATGGATTCCCATAGGTGGAACATATCCATTAATCCTGAGTTTGACATGGCTGTGTTGGCCAGCAGAGATCATCTCTGGGTAAATGAGATGCCACTGAGTAAAGCAGGAGTTTATTCAGTCTGGCTGCATAGGCCATATGTTGGAGGCCAGTATTCCACTTGGCGGGGTAAATTCATGGACCTCCCAGCTGTTGGAAGTGTCTTCTGAGGTACATCCCAAATGGGTTATTATATCCTATGATGGGAACCGATGAGTAAAGGGGCGATATAACCCCAGTATGTCTAGATGGGAATCCCTTAGTAATCAGATGGCCTACATAGTAGGATGTCCTAACTACTGTGGAGATATGATTGTCAAAGGGGAGATCACTATCTACCTTAGTCCCCAGATACCCCATTACCTTGCCCGTATTAAAGTGGCTGCCACTTGTGTGTTAATATGTGGGTGCATAATATTTCACAATGGAATAACCATGCAGTTAGTGGCACTTGGCTGGAAGCTGTGATGTTGACACCCTATGATGGTCTCTGTGAGGCCCCTTGAGGGATGTGTGTGTCAGCTGGACTATCAATCATGGCTCCCAGTTCGCAGTCATTGCCAAACATGGTCTGCTGTAGTCCACCTGTGTTTGCCTGTACCTCTGAAGTATATGCCAAACAGTAGGGCTCCCAGGACCGAGTCCTGTGGGACACCAGTTGTGACTGGTCAAGAGTTGGACCTGGAGACCGCTAGTCGCTCCATGTGGGTTCTGTGTGTAAGCCCATTGGCAACCCAACCTATGATGTATGGGTGTATGTACAGGCTGGTGTGTTTATCAATAATACCTGAGTGGGACATGGTGTCAAAAGCCTTGGCGAGGTCTAGGTAGTATGTGTGAACCAACTCCTCCATCATCTAACGTCTTGGTGACTGTATGTAAGACGTCAAACAGGTTCAGTAGGCATGAACTGCACTCAACCAAGCTGACCTGGGTTGGGTCATATGTTCGGAGGTTACCAATGTCTTTGTTAATGAGTGCCATGAGGATGCAATCCATACCATTGCAGACCAGGTTAGTCAGGCTTATGGGGTGGTAGCTACCATGGTTGGTTGTGATTCCACCTTGATGGAGTGGAATAACTGTTGCCACACGCCATTGTATGGGCATGTAGCCTGTGGAGAGGCTGAGGTTGGAAAGCTTAAGTAGGTGGGGAGTCATGTTGTCTTGTACACTTTGCAAGATGCAGTCTGGCACAATATCTTCCTCCATTGATGCTGTGTTCTGCTGTTGGAGAGGGCCATTTCCACCTGTGTGTCTCTGATGTGTGGGATACTGTACCTTTCAGGTAGTGTTGTGGGCTCTTTAGGGGGTGAAATATGCATTGAATGTATCTGCAAGGATGTTGGCGATATCAGCAGGGTCAGCATATTTTGTGCTAAATTTCACCGGCACAGTGCAAATCTGTGTCTCACCACTTAGATCCTTGACATAGCCAAAGAAGGCTTTGTGGTTATCTTTTGAATCCTTGCGTATTCTCCTGCTGTTGGCCTTGGGTGATGTCATGAGGGACCTACGTATCATACTAATAGTGGTAACAGATGTCTGCCCTTTGTGGGATTTGCCGTTTGTCTGGAACACTGTCCTACTTCTGCATTTTAGCCTGTTTATTGCAGAAGTCCACCAGACTGGTGTACTTGTCTAGGAGGAGTGAGTCTTGGGTTTACTGGTGATGGCACGATTCATACATCCATGTAGATGCTTATAGACTGCATTTGTAAATCTGTCTGTATCTTTAGCAGTACTTCCCTTAGCATGGGGGCTGTGAAACCCCCCCACCCCTGTCAGCAGTGTAAATTTAGCTGTAGGAAAGGTATACACTGTGGTAACCATGGGTGGGGAAGATGCTTGGGTGTGGAAACAGTGAATATTTCATGGTCAGATCTAACCAGTGACCGGTTAACCTCCACTATGGTGCACCTGTTGCCCATGTTGGTGATGACCACTTCTAGTATATTTCCACCCCTCGTTAGGGAGGTTACCAACTGATACAGGGCATATGAGGTGATACATTCCAGGAAGCGATGGGCCTGGAAGAGAATACTGGAGTAAGTTTCCCAGTTAATTGTATGGTAGTTGACATCAACCAATGCCAGGGTGTGCGTTAGGACTATCATGTTCTCCACTGTCTCCAGGTAGGTGAAGTGGTGGTCATGCAGGGTGACACGTAGCAGGCCACAGTTTACATTGCAGTTGTGGCTGATGTTAGCTGCACATGGATGATCTTAGAGGCATCATGCTGCCCTACTAACCTGGAGGTGTAGGTATCCCTGATGAATATGGATACACCCCCTCCATGTGTGTCAGTCCATGTTCTGTGGCTGAAATGTATGGTATGGGTTGTAGTCTGGTAGTGCTGGTGTGCTCTCAGAAGCCTTAAGACAGATCACAGTTACTGCACAGATGTTGATGTCCATCCTGAGGAGTGCTGTGAGTGCATGCATGTTGTGATCACAACCCCTGGTGTTGGTAGCATAACCCTCATTGATTCTGCTATTGTGCTGTTTACGGAGCTGACATTAACCTTCGAGACTCCCCTATATAAGGCACCATGGGGGCGCAAATAGCCTTCGCCAGTATTCCAAAGCCTAAGGCTGACACATAGGCCAGTATAGTATTGTTGCATGCATGTTCCTCATCTGAGCTTGTTTTTCATCTCTCCTGTAAGTAACCTACTGGTAAGCAATAGAAAGCCTTAAACATACAAGTCTTCTAGCTTCCAAGATAGGCTTCTGGAGTGACTAAGTATCAGTGTTCTGTATGTTCTTGCTGTACTTAACTGTTTCCTAACTACATGGTGATTTCTCACTGTATATTGTGATCTGCAGGTCTGTTTATTGACATATTATGGCTGTTATGGCCTGCACTTCAGAGGTTCACAAATAGCCTACTACCTATCTGCCCAAGGGCAATTAGAAGCATAGCTACAGTGTGTTGGCTTTCTCCACACCACTGATGAAGTAACTGAGCCTCTGTCAAGCATAGCCAATGAAGCAATTCCAGGCAGAATTGCTGTAAGCTGTTGAAGACTGGGGTTGTGGAGGGTGATAGGGGCACTTAGTGATCTAAAGAGGGCATGTTAATGTGACAATTCAACACCATTCAATTTCTCCAACAGGTCTCACAGCTATCAAACTGGACAGGCTCCCCCACCCCCTAGCTGTATGGTTCTGGGACACATGATGCCAGGGGTGTATATTCTGTTACCCATTTACACAACAAGGTTTCACTTGAAGTGTGTCAGTGAGGTGCTATGCATAATGTAGTTAGGAATGTAATGTTGTTCTCACAGTACATTTACTATACGTTATTTCAAGAGTAAGTGTCAGGATTGGTCCAACAAGTATGTGCTATAACAGGGGATAGTATATGTCGATATATTGTAACAGTCGACATATATATGGGTGTATAAGTAAGATGAACATGTCAGAGGTGGGCTTACTGTGCAAATATGGTGTGCATTATGGGATATTATGCCAATAACTGTGTAATGTACAGTATTTTAGGCAGATCTGTATTCCATTCTACATAGCAGTTCTGTTATGTTATGCAAACAGTAGTTATGTCTGTTGGCAATTACAGTACTCAATAACAGGATACATATCATTTGTATTCCTCTGACAGTTTGGCAGAATGACAGCAAAGATAATTGGAAGAGCTAGGTAACTATCCATGCACATAGCACATGTAATATCCACCTCTCTAGTATCGTTTGTAAGCAATAACAGCTGTGCATGTGTACATGTTATGCAAATGTGTAGTGGCCCTTGTTACAGGGCTGGACCTCTCTAGTATCGTTTGCAAGCAATAACAGCTGTTCATGTGTACATGTTATGTAAATGTGTAGTGATCCTTGTTACAGGGCTGGTCCTCTCTGGTATCATTTGCAAGCAATAACAGATGTGTACATGTTATGCAAATGTGTAGTGACCCTTGTTACAGGGCTGGACCTTTCTAGTATCGTTTGCAAGCAATAATAGCTGTGCATGTGTACATGTTATGCAAATGTGTAGTGACCCTTCTTACAGGGCTGGACCTCTCTAGTATCGTTTGCAAGCAATAACAGCTGTGCATGTGTACATGTTATGCAAATGTGTAGTGACCCTTGTTACAGGGCTGGACCAAATGGCTATGTGCACACCTACATAGAGTGGAAATTGAGAGTAGAGACACACTGGTTGAACTACCAGGTTTGTGTAGCCTAACCTCTCATTACCAACCTAACAGCCACTTGCACATACTGTATATAAGGTAGTGCACAGTACTGGTAATGAAACAGGTTGCATATCATCTTTAACTTCAGTGTAACATCTGCAGTTGGAGCGTAAGATGTAGGAGACTGCTGCCCATGTGTAATAGCCGCTTCATAGGTGATTGCTTACACTATCTGATTATATCCTGATCATGTTGACAGTGGCATCAGAGTCAATTGATACATGACTCTGTTTGGAGAGTGGGTGTCTGTGCCCAACAAAGCTCATGGTCCTGGTGGATATGTGAGTATATACCCAGAGAAGGAAACAGATCTGTAGACACTTGCATCATCTGTAATCAACTAACAGGATGTGATGTGCTCCTCAAAGGGGGATCGCTGCTAAAGTTAGCTACAATGTTTGTGTACTAGCCAGTGTTGTCACGTCCATAACACAAATATGTACATGTGAGCATCACTGTCTAAAATATCTTCATAAGCAATAAGTAAACTAAATACAGTACTTGGTACTTGCAGTACTGACTGCTCATCATACAGGCATGTCCACTAGTCAGCTACTGGTGTTTACTAATGTCAACTTTGTGTACGTGGCCATCCTGGGGGGAATGTAATCTCTATGCCATGTATACTGCCAAACCCAGCTAATACCACGCCCCACACATTGTTTGGGATGCAGCTACAGGGGTATGCTGGAAGGCAGCCCAGTCTACAGCCATGACTGGACCGGACAGTCATGAGGTGTAGGTTAACACATGCATCTCATCATCACAACCACGGCAAGTACAAATATGACACAGTCATTGTCCATGCTGGTGTGAACGACCTGAGACGTACCTCCCTGGACTACATGAAAAGAGACATAGAGGAGCTCTCTGATTATGTAGCCCAGTCAGGTATAACCCTAACCCTGAGCAGTATCCTTCCTTCACCAAGAATGATGCCACAATATAGAGACAAGATGATCAGCTTTAACAATTGGCTTAATGTCTGGTGTCATTCAAAGGGGATCCAGTGTCTGTCTGCCTGGGATGACATGCTTGACAAGCCACGCTGCTCGCAAGGCAAGGCTTGCACCTGTCACCCTGGGATTCCGGATATTGGCTAAGGCTCTTGCCACCCCCATAGTGCCTTTTTTAGGCAAGGCTCAAATTCTAAACCTACCACCCTAGAAAACAAAAATGGGAAGAAACTGAGGGTAATGCTGCTCAATGCCAGAAGTCTAAATCTCAAAATGCACACTTGAGGCCCTTCTCAGTATGGAGAACATCGATGTCTGTGCTGTAACTGAAACCTGGTTCAAGGCTCCTGAGAGCACCCCGGCACTATTAGGTTTTACCTCATATCATGCGTTCCCGCCCCAAAACCCCGACCACACCACAAAAGGAGGGGGTGTATCCATATTCATAAAGGATACCCACCCCCCCAGGTTGGTGGCAACGCACCAAACCTCCGAAAACAACCCGGTGCAACTAACCATAGGCAAAACTGCTCTACAAATTGTAGCATGCTACAGGCCACCCTCTCAAACTCAGGAACCCCACACAGCCTTCCTGAAGACACTGGAGGGTATAAATGTATCTCCAAACACCATCATATTGGGTGACTTCAACTACCCGAATATAGACTGGGAACATTACTCAAGCCCTAACTTTCTAGCCCAACGGTTCCTGGAGTTCATAAATTCAAATGCCATGGAACAGCTAGTCACTGTTCCCACGAGAGGAGAAAATATACTAGATCTCATTGTCACAAACATGGGGACAAAATGCTCCACACTGGAAGTATATCCCTCATTGGTGAGATCTGATCATAAACTAATCTCACTGGAAATCCACATCCCGCCCCCACCCCAAACAAAAAAGACCATAGTGAAGAACTTCTCTAAAGCAAACTTCACACTACCCAAGACTGGTGTGGTATCCTTCAAGGCCCCTGAGCCAGTGGAAACCACAACCCAAGCTGCGGAAGCCCTTACAAATGCCTTCTATGAACACCTCCAGGACTGCATGGATCAGGCTATCCCAAATAAAACCAAGACTCTTTCCACAAAGGGCAAACGTCCAGTCTGGTGGACCCCAGCCATTAACAAACTTTACAATAAGAGGAGAAAGCTATTACATGATAGAACAAAATCCATAAAAGGGAAGTCACCCCTGATCATTATT
Source organism: Protopterus annectens (assembly GCF_019279795.1). NCBI lineage: Eukaryota > Metazoa > Chordata > Ceratodontiformes > Protopteridae > Protopterus > Protopterus annectens. The sequence goes on from NC_056745.1 coordinate 43,990,077, forward strand.
AGTAAAAAATACGAGCACTCATAAAATCAACTAAGGCCAATTTTGAGAGAAAAATTGCCATGGATTCAAAGGACAATCATAAGGCCTTTTTCAGCTATGTTAGGAACCTGGGTGGAAACTCCCAGATATGCTCAGAATTAGTCCAAAATGATACAAAAATCACTGAACCCACAGACATTGCCAACATACTGGCAGACAGGTTCAGTGCAAACTTCACCCCCCTCTCCCCCCCAAAAGGAGAGATAATGATCCCAGCCGAGTGTAGCCTCCCGGACATCTCAAATGCGCAGGTGAAAGCTGCTCTCTCTAAAGCTAAAAACACAGCATCAATGGGACCGGATGGTGTCCCCAGCTGTGTGCTACACGAGCTAAATGAGGAATTAAACCCGCATTACAAGGCAGCTGTTTAATCTCAGCCTTACCACAGGATACGTGCCCAAGGAGTGGCGTCACGGCAACTGTTGTCCCACTCCACAAAGGCGGCGCTCTACGGACCCTGGTAATTACCGCCCCATAAGCTTAACAAGTCTAGTCTGCAAAGCTATGGAGAGGATCATAATGGAGCTCATAAACAAAGATATAGGGACTTGCAGACATTGGACCCGACCCAGTTTGGCTTTGTCAAGGGAAGATCATGCCTTTTGAACTTGGTCGACTTCTTCAAACAGTCACCAAGGCCATTGATGAGGGAAAGGCAGTCCATACAGCCTACCTTGACCTTGCAAAGGCTTTGACACAATACCCCACTCGGTATTGTAGAAAAACTTACCAGCTTAAATGTAAACCCATATGTCACAAGATGGGTTGCAAACTGGCTTTAGGACAGAACCCACAGGGTTAGAGTTGCTGGCGCTGTGTCAGACTCCAAGCCGGTCACAAGTGGTGTCCCACAGGGCTCGGGTCCTTGGCCCTATTGTTTGGCATCTACTTCTCAGAAGTACAGGCCAACATGGGAGGACTTTGTTGACAAAGTTTGCAGACGACTGCAAACTGGGCCATAGTGGAAAGTGCATCGGACACGGATATCCTTCAGAAGGACTCACGGAAACAGATAGCTGGTGCCAGAGCCATGGCCTGAAGTTAAACGCCAAAAAATGTATAGTCATACCCTTCGGGAAAAACAAGGTAACCCCAAGCTACCATATAGGTGGCAATCCACTAAGCACAGAAGGGGTTATCAGGAACCTGGGGACCCAGGTTGACAGTGGCGTTTCTTTGACACTCACATTGCTAAAGTGGTTAGAAAGACCTTCTACATTGCCCACCTGATCATGAAGGGATTCACATCCAGATCTAGTGAGGTCATTGTTCCCCTGTACTCTTCACTTATCAGACCAATGATCGAGTACAATGCCCCATTCGGGATGTATCTCACCCGACATCTGCAGCAATTGGAGAGACCCCAAAAGTTCCTCACCAAAAGGATAAAGGACTCCAAAATCTGTCATATGCTGCCAGATTGAAGAAACTCCAGCTCTATTCAGTCGCATATCGTCTGCTCAGAGGTGACATGTGCCTGACATACAAGGCCATGTCCAACCTGGAATTAATGGACATGCTCCACCTCAAAAAATCCAAATCCACCAAAACCACTAGAGCAAGTGACTTGAACCTTAGCACGGATATAAATAGGACGAGCTGGAGGGATAGATTTATCACTCAGAGACTACCTATGCTGTGGAATAAAATCCCGGTCCATGTGAGGCAGAGCACCTCGCTGACTCTGTTCAAGAGAAATCTAGACCTGTGGATGGGAGATCGAGGTTTTACCCTGAATCATCACTGTGTCACTGCTGGACAGAGGCACAACAAACTAATGGGCACAGTATTTTTTCATATAAGGGGTGGCGTAAGCCACAAAAATTTGGGCTAGGCTTATAAATGCCTTAGGGCAGACAGCCTAGTATAAACCTATGAACCTATACCCTTACCAGAACACAATAAGGACACCCACACACACTACCAGAAATCACACACATTCACAGATGCTAAGTGCCTGGCCAAACAAGTGACCTTCCAAGCTGGAAGAGACAGGCAACGAAATACACAAACTGTATGACATAGTTTGCATAATTGTGCCACACCTCAGAACACGTGGCTGGAAACATGCCCAACAGTACTCATTTGTGAATGCAAACTCTAGCACTATGTTACACACCAACCTATATGAGGGCATACATACTGTCAAAGCTGCCTGTCTGCCATTATTAGCCACATACCCTTACACTCAGACCTCCTTTTGAACTATACACATGGCTCTGGCATATTCCATGTTGTTGTGCAGGGCCTGTGATGCAGTAGCCTGGACTGCATGGAAACACATGTAGGAACTGTCAGGTCTTGTAGCCCATGCAGGTATGTCCCAAGGCCTGGGTAGCATTCTGCCATTGGCCAGAATGATACTGCAGTACAGGGACAAAAGGACTGTATTCCACAATTGTCTAGTACAGTCATGCAAGTCAAAGGGTATCCAGTATCTGTCTGCCTGGGATAACATGGTTGACAAACTATGATGCTTTGCCAGACAGGGCCTGCACCTGTCACCCCTGGGAATCTGGATACTGCCTAGGGCTCATGCTTCCTCTATAGTGCCTTCATCATGCACAGTTCAAGTGAAGGTCCACTGCTGTTACAGGGACAGCCAAGCAATAAACTGTGGGTCTCGCTACACAGTGATACATGTCAGAAACACTCTATGGACACACATATGTCAATCTCTAACATGGAGAACATATCTGTGCAGTGGTGAGACATGTTTCAATGCTCCTGAGAGCACACCTGCATGACCATGTTATAACACATACCTCACCTCTTGCCCATTCTCCTTTATTGGAACACACGGGCCGCAGGTGTGTCCATATTCCTGAAGGATATGTACACTCCCACGCTAGTTGCACTTGCATAACTTTAGATGCATTATGCTGAGAAACTACTTTTGTGCCAAAGTGGAATTCAAATTGCACCTTGCGACAGATCACCCACCATGCAGCGGATTTCCCAACTGTCATAATGTGCTGTAATAGGGAAGATTAGGTCTGAGACAGAAAACCATAATAATGGCTACTCTCAACTATTCCGTTATGAAATGGGAAGACTCCTCTTGTACCAACACCTGCGCTCAATGCACGTTGCATAACATCAACCCCAATGACCTGGATCACAATGGTCACACAAACAGGGCTAACAGTATGCTACACATAGTCAGTCTCCAATGCCAATGTTATGTTTCCTAAGAGCAAAGTGGTGACTGTCATGGCACCCATGCAGATGGACAATGCATGTGCAAATGCTGAAGCCTACACAAATGAACCTTAAGCAGTCAATTACGTGCAGTGATTGTACCACTGAAACAGAACCAAGATTCAACCAAACACAAACAAGAAGGCAAACTGGTGGTACCATGCTTTAAACTGTACCACAGAAGGTAGTAATTGTTGCAAGAGTGAACACACAAGTGTAGGTGATCCCTGGTCAGCCTCAGTAAGATGCAGATACACCATATAAAACCACACAAAGCTACTGTGAAACAAATCAGCCACATATTATGAGGCCAAGCATGGAGCATTCTACAGCTGTGTCATTAATTGTAATGGCAACGACAAGACCTGCCGTGCTGCACAGCACTATGGCATGGGAAGTTCTGCACCTACAGAAATACCACCTGTTCATCCAGATAAGGTCTTGGAGAACCTAAACCCACTCCCACCTCCCCCCTCCCCAACAGGTACACTTAGTAATATATCCATGTACACTACAGGGCCCCTGTAATAACTATGCAGGTACAAGCTGCACTCTCTAAAGCCATACATACAGCTTTCATGGGACCTGTCAACATCCCAGGGTGTATCCTACACAAATGTAAAAACAATCAGCTATCCACATACACATCATGTTCAATCATAGCTCCATGTCAGGCTGTGTACACACCGAATGGTGCACAGCAACAGTTATCACACCCCACAAAGGGGGAGACACCATTGATAATGGGAAATAGTGCACAACTACCCTGCTGAGTCTGGTATGTAAGGCCATGAACCGTGATCAATATATTTGATGTACTCAGTACAGATGTAGATGACAGTAGGGTTGATTCACACTGCATATCATAACCTTTCCAGGTCATAGGACACCATCACCCATAATGTGTTCCAGCTACACTCAGTAAACTAGGTGTATATTCCTATGTCACAGGAGTGGTTGGCAACTGGACTGCTGGCAGAACCAACACTACAGAAGGTGTCTGACTAATACACGCACATCAAACCAGTGCCAGCCACAGTAATATAGGGTTCATTCCTGGTACTCCCCCTCTTTGTTATCTATACCACACAGAAGGCATCTGCCTATTGATGTTTGCAAATGACTATGAACTAGGAGCAATAGTCGACTCAATGTGTGCTGCATTCAACATACAGAAGGGCCTGTGTGTGTCACATTTGCTGTGACATATGGCCACAATCTGACAGCTAACTATTGCATTGTCATCCCCTATGTTAAAAACTCTGCACCCATGAACTACCACCTAGGCATCGGTCAACATAATGGCAACTGTGTGTGTATGGGATGCAGCTAAATAGTAGTCTTTCCTTTGATAATTACTTCACCACACCAGTCAGGTAGTCGTATGTGGCACCTCTAATCATGACAGGGTGCCATCCAGGAATATAGAGATAATTGCTCAGCTATGCTCAATATTCATGTGACCCATAATAGATCACATATGTCCTTTAAGGGTTATTGTCCATGTGTAGATGGCCTACACTGCCCTTCCCAATCCCTAGCTCCACTATGTAGCATGCAGCCTACCCTGAACAAAGCCATGTCCAACTCAGAGGTATTGGACATACTACACTTAACACATCCTGATCCCAAATAAACACATACTTCATGGACATCCACCTTTCTAGTACAAGGATCACAATATGCCTGACAGATCTCTGTCCCATACACTTAACATACTCTTGCCATACTATGCATCCCTGTCCAGCGAAGCCACACATCGCCCCTCTCTGTGACATGGTGTGATGACCGCATGCCAAATATATCAGTAACCCTGTGGATCAGTTCTGTGGCACTGCTTGAACTGGCCACTGAAACAAACCTGTCTGTTGCCTACAGCTAGGTAACCTGTTTGCCTAGGCTCATAAATGGCCCAGGGCATATAGCCTACTAGATCACTATGACCATACATGCTTTAGTTGATATCCAACCCTGCAAATGCCATCAGACTAGCTACTGTCCCATGTGTTACACATGTGCAACTCAGGCAATACATGGCAGGATGCTACACAGCTGTACAGTGCCATGTAGATGTATATGGCAAAACACATACATGCTTGCAAGTCTGCAGGGTCACAGGTCATGTCCCTAACGGCAATGTATGACTATATATGTGACATATACACAGCATTAAGGTTGATTGTATTAATGTGAACACCAAGTCA